>NW_027143320.1:42864-66463 GCF_026170545.1 Melanerpes formicivorus
ACCCCGAGGATTGCTGGGACCAAAAGGACCCCCAGGACCTCCAGGGCCACCGGTGAGTTTCTGGGGCTGCTGTCTTCCTCAGCTGTCATCCTCCTTAGTCAGGCAAGCAGACAATGGAGCTGCAGAACCTTACACATCTGTGCAGTGGTGTTCAAAACCCTCACAACTTCTGGCTCCAGCTCTGTCTTCTCCCCCATTTTCAGTGGTGTCACGTCTGATTATGGCAGCTCAAGATTGGGTCTGAGTAAATATTAATGCCTGGCTCAGGCTGAAAGGGAAGAATGAGAGTTATTAACACAGTGGCTTTGCTATTAACTTTTGCCTGAGGGGCTGGTGAGACTTTCAAGCAGTTTGTTCATATTTGGGGTGAAAGCCAAGGGAGGAACAAGCTGTTTTTCATTCAGGAGGCAGTCACCTTACCTGTCCTGTGCTGCTGGAAGTGCTGATGCAGGAGCTCGCTCCCTAAATCACTGCAGCTCGCTCAAGGCCCATAGGGTGGAAACCAAAACCTGGGCTGCTGCTAGAGCTGGAGGGGGGTCAGCATTTAATGGTGAGAGTTGTGAAGTCCTTAACCCTTCCTGGGAGGCAAAGACCTTGAGTCCTGTGTCCAGTTCTGGGCTTCTCAATTTGAGAAGGACGTTGAGACTCTTGAATGTGTCCAGAGAAGGGCAAGAAAGCTGGGGAGGGGTCTGGAGCACAGCCCTGGGAGGAGAGGCTGAGGGAGCTGGGGTTGCTTAGCCTGGAGAAGAGGAGACTCAGGGGAGACCTTCTTGCTCTCTGCAACTCCCTGCAGGGAGGTTGTAGCCAGGTGGGGGTTGGGCTCTTCTCCCAGGCAGGCAAGCAGCACCAGAACAAGAGGCCACAGTCTCAAGCTGTGCCAGGGAGGTTTAGGCTGGATGTTGGGAAGAAAGTTCTTCCCAGAGAGAGTTGTTAGCCATTGGGATGTGCTGCTCAGGGAGGTGTTCAAGAGGGGATTGGATGTGGCACTTGGTGCCATGGTTTAGTCATGAGGTCTGTGGTGACAGGTTGGACTTGATGCTCTTTGAGGTCTCTTCCAACCTTGGTGATTCTGTGTGACTGCCTGGATCCCTGGAACCCCTTTAGAAAGCTCTTCCCCTTCCACATGGCCCCAAAGGGTCTCCTGATGCTTCGTTATTTCTGTGGCAGTCTCTCTGCTTTTGGGTTTGGGTTTTTTTCTCTTGGGGTGGTGAGGAAAAAAAACAAATGAGATTTTTTATACTATTTTCTCCCCATCTTTTCTTAGGGTGTGGCTGGTATGGATGGACAAACAGGTCCCAAGGGGAACCAGGTAAGGTTTCCACTGCAGGTTTTCCAGGCAGTGCCTGGCGCTACGCGAAGCGCAACGCAAACCAGACTCGGTTTCAATTAGATTTGCTAATTGCTTTTTAGCCTGGCCTAGCTTCCTACCAGGCAGAGCCTCTGGAACCACCTCAGAGAGTATCTTCCTGCAGCAAATGGATGTTAATTTCTTGTAATTTCTGATGGCATTACACGTTATTTCCCCGGGAAAGATCAAACATTTCCAGCGCAACATGCGGCGCTCGAAGGACCTGGAGTCCTTCCCCTGAAAGGGGCAGGAAAGGAAAGTCTGCCTGTGCCTCACACTTGGGTACTAATGGGACTTGCAGCCCAGAAAGCCAATCAGATCCTGGGCTGCATCAGGAGAAGTGTGGCCAGCAGGGCAAGGGAGGTGATTCTCCCCTCTGCTCAGCTCTGGGGAGACCCCACCTGGAGTACTGCCTCCAGTTCTGGAGCCCTATGACAAGAGGGATGTGGAGGTGCTGGAAGGTGTCCAGAGAAGGGCCAGGAGATGAGCAGAGGGCTGGAGCACCTCTCCTGTGAGGACAGACTGAAGGAGTTGGGGCTGTTCAGTCTGGGGAAGAGAAGGCTCCCAGGTGACCTCATTGTGGCCTTCCAGTATCTGAAGGGGGCTACAAGAAGGCTGGGGAGGGACTGCTCAGGATCTCAGGTAGTGATAGGACTAGGGGGAATGGAATGAAGCTGGAGGTAGGGAGATTGAGGCTGGAGGTGAGGAGGAAGTTCTTCCCCATGAGAGTGGTGAAGCCCTGGAATGGGTTGTCCAGGGAGGTGGTTGAGGCCCCAGCCCTGGAAGTGTTTAAGGCCATGCTGGCTGAGGCTCTGGCCAGCCTGATCTGGTGTGGGGGTGTCCCTGCCCATGGCAGGGGGGTTGGAACTAGATGATCCTTGTGGTCCCTTCCAACCCTGAATGAAACTTAGTTACTATTGAGGTGTTGGGTGTTAGGTTGGACTTGATGATCTCTGAGGTCTTTTCCAACCTCATTGATTCTATGATTCTATGAAATGGGCTCTCTGCAGAAGAGCCCAACCAGGTAGTACTAAAGCTCTGCTCTGGGCTGCACATCCATGCAGAGAAGTGAGTGAACCCTGAAAGAACTTCACCCCACAGACAGAAGCTATTTGCCTTTCCCACCAGCTCTTGGGTTGGAGGTGGGGTGGAGGTGCTGGTGGAGGGGTGTGAAAGGTTGTTCAAGGCCAGGAGCCACGGTGCCCAAGGCAGCACCAGCTCCACTCTCACCTTTCCTGCCTGCAGCTGTGTCCTTGTCTCCTCACAGGGTCCTCAAGGTGAGCCAGGTCCCCCAGGACAGCAGGGTAACCCAGGTGCTCAGGTAAGAGGAAAACTCTTTTGCTGTGGGGAGGAAAAGGGAATTGGTCATTTGGAACAAGCTTCACTCCTGCAGCACAGATGGGGCCAGCAAGATGGAGATTTGCTGGGAATTAGCCTGATGATACATCACTGGCCCAAAAGGCTGGCTGAAAATGCTCCCTCCAGTTCTCAGATGGCTTTTGCTGCCATGGTGCAAAGCCAAACCCAGGGCCAAGCAGTCTCCCCAGCTGAGCCACACCTTGTGCCTCACGTCTGGCTTCGAGCATCCCCCAGTCCAGTTGCTCTGAAGCCAGATGGGGGAATACAGATGCCCAAGCCTTGCTGTCAGCCTTCTCCATGACTCTCAGAGAGCCTTGCCTTGCTCCTCTGAGCATCTCTGTCTGCCTCCTGGGGATGAGCCTGGCTGTGCACAGCAGAGTGGTGCAGCTCTCTGGGGCAGGCATGCTGTGCACAGGTGAAATGTTGTCATCTCTTGCAAGACATTGTGAGACTGAATGGAGCTGGGGAACTCCCCAGCCATTGCAGGCACCACACTGCTTCCAGCTTTGGTGATTCTGTGAAGCTCAGCTGGGGCTCTGCCAGGCTGCTTTTGGAAGGAATCACTTGCTCCTTAAGGATCCTAAGCTTGGTGTTTTGTGTTTGCTTTCTTTCCCCCTTCTCACAGGGTCTTCCAGGTCCACAAGGCGCAATTGGTCCCCCAGGAGAGAAAGTAGGTTTACATGCTGCAGCTTTGACTTGAACCAACTGTTGCCATTAATATGCATTTGCTACTTCAGCTGCTCCTTTGCCCCATATGCAACATCTGTTTGCAGCCGTGCCTATGAAAGTCTAATGCCTCTCATACCAGACAGAAGGGAGACAAGACAGCGATGGTTTACCTCTAATTCATAATATTTGCATTCATTTCCCCTCTTCAGAGAAATGTTTTGAAGGCAGCCTATGGTAAAACATAAGGAGAGGGCTGAAGATTGCCTTAATCCCTGGGCTAAATGCCTGGAAGTCTGAGTGGGATGGTAATGGGAGAAGCCCATGGACGTGGCTCCTTCAACCCAGCTCCCCTCCCCTTGCCTCCTCCCTGCTCCCTACCCCCTCTTTGTGATTCTTCCATGCTGTTGAGGTGGGGCAGATGCTCACCTTGGTTCCCCTGGGACTGTCAGGATTTAACCCATGGGAAGAGCTTTCCCTGCAGAGCAGGAGTTCCCTGGGTGTTCGCTCAGCTGCCGTTGGGTGGGACCCAGCCTGTGCCCCAGGAGAATCCCCCTCTTGTGTTGGCAACATGGAGTGGATTCAGATGATCCTGGATTCAGATGATCCCTGGGAGTTTTTAAAGCCAGGCTGGATGGGGCTCTGGGCAACCTGATCTAGTGAGAGGGGTCCCTGCCCACTGCAGGGGGGTTGGAACTGGCTGATCCTTAAGGTCCCTTCCAACCCTAACAATTCTATGATTCCATGAGCCTCCTGTGGGAGAGCACAGGAGCAGTTCTGCCAGATGAAGGGCTCTCAGGTGGCAGTGCTGAGTCACACAGTGGTGACAGCAGTGGCACCCCTCACAGGGGGTTGCTTAATTAGAAAGGCCAATGTTGAATGGTGGCAAAGCACCGCACAGTCAGTGAGGGCAGCCCCAGTCCTCCCTCTGCAGTTCATTGCTTTGCCACTTGTCACCCCAGAATGGGCACTTCTTGGTCCCCTGAGCCTCAAAGTTTGATAGCCTCCAGCTTGTCCTTGTAGAATCACAGAGTGGTTTGGGTTGGAAGGAACCTTAAAGATCACTTAGTTCCAACCCCTTAGTTCCAACCTTCCATTACACCAGCTTGCTCAAGGCTTCACCCAACCTGGCTGTCAACACTTCCAGGAATGGGGCACCCACAGCTTCTCTGGGCAGCCTGTTCCAGTGTCTCACCAGCCTCACAATGATGAATTTCTCTCTTGTATCAAAACTAAACCTCCCCTCTTTTAGTTCCAAACTGTTGTCCCTCATCCTGTCCTAGCAGTCCCTACTAAAGTCCTTCCCCACCTTTCCTTTGGGCCTCATTTTAGGCACTGGAAGGCTCACACACATGTGCAGCATCCTGTCCTTTCAGCAGCTTGGTGCCTCACGCCCCAGGCTCGCCCCCTGAGCTCTGGTTTCAGCATCATGTCTGGATGGGTGAGGTGCCAACACAATGCTGCAGCCTCCAGGATGCTGGAACGACTCTGCCTGCAGAAATAAAGCAGATGCCCTACAAGTCAGGGCAGCTTTCCCGACAGACTCACCTCCCCACAGCCTTTCAGAGCTAGGAGAAGCAGGAAATGTGTCTGAAGAGCCTCCCCCTCTGATGCAGACCACTGCAGCTGTTGATTTTCTCTTTGTTTCTTAGGGCCCGCTGGGCAAACCTGGCCTCCCTGGCATGCCTGGTGCAGATGGTCCTCCGGTAAGTCTTCCTCTCCTGGCTCTCTGCTTTGCACCAGGGCACTGTGGGGCCTGACTCTGAGGTGCACTGTGGGCTTGTGAAGCATGTCAGCCTGCAGGGCTGGCTTGAAAGGGTTGAGTTTAAGAAGCCCTGCCCCAGCTCCAGGCTCCCAGCACAGCACCAGGCACTTGTCATCATCCCTCGGGGCCTCTCTTTCTTCTCCTCCTGCTTCTCTTCCCTGTTTGAGGCAGGTTGGCAGCTCGTGGAGGTAGGGACTGCCTGTGGCTGTGTGGCTCTGCATACCACAGCAGCAGCAGGGGGCTGTCCTCCTGTCACTTGGGGCTGCTGGGCACTGCTGCAGAGCAGCGATAAGGACAGGTTGAATTTGCTCGTCGCCGTTGTATTCTTGCAGCTTCCCCCCTAATCCTGCTTTAAACATCATTTGCTTCTTGCTCCAGAAATTGGGCTTCAAAAGCTCTGCCTGTTAAAACCTGATCTCATTTCCACACACATCAGAGGTGCCTGGTTTGAAGAGTGACAAATGCGAGCTGGTAGCGTTGCACCGAGGCTAATGCAAGAGGAAAGCAAACATTCCATCTCCCACCCCGGGATTCTCATTCCGAGGGAGGGCACTGGGAACATTCATACCACTGTGAGCTGAGTCAACAGAGCAGCTAAAGCAAAGCCCACAGCACCTCTCAGGCTGCAGCTTTCCAGGTGAAACTCCTGCAGCAGCCTTCAGGGAAGCTCAGCTGGAGAAGACCCAGGGATCTATTTCTCTGCACAAGGCTGAGGGGCTGGTGTGAGACCTGCAAGCTGAGCACATCAGGGGCTACATGGGCACAGGTCCTTTGCCACCAGCAGCCAGGTAGCTTGCAGGCAGGCAGTTGGGAGGTTTGTATGCATGTGTCTTGCTCTTTCCAAGGGCAAAACCCCATCCAGGTTCTGCCTGTAAGAAATTGGTCTTGAGGAATACCTGAGCTTCTCGCCCTGAAACCCAACCCAGCTGCTCACCAGGTGTTGAGCTGCGTGGCAGGGATAGAAATGGGCAGCCTGCTAAGGGTGGTGGTTTAGTGCAGAGCACACAAAGGCTTGTGAAAATCTCACTGCACTTCCATTTCACTAATGGAAGGGAAGGGAAGGGAATAGAATAGAATGGAATGGAACTGAATGGACGGAAGAGAAGAGAAGAGAAGAGAAGAGAAGAGAAGAGAAGAGAAGAGAAGAGAGAAGAGAAGAGAAGAGAAGAGAAGAGAAGAGAAAGAGAAGAGAAGAGAAGAGAAGAGAAGAGAAGAGAAGAGAAAGAAGAGAAGAGAAGAGGAAGAGAAGAGAAGAGAAGAGAAGAGAAGAGAAGAGAAGAGAAGAGAAGAGAAGAGAAGAGAAGAGAAGAGAGAGAAGAGAGAGAAGAGAAATTAACCAGGTTGGAAAAGACCTTTGAGATCATCCAGTCCAACCTATCATCCAACACCATCTAATCAACTAAACCATGGCACCATAGTCCTCTTCCTAAACACCTCCAGTGATGGGGACTGCACCACCTCCCTGGGCAGCACATCCCAATGGCCAATCTCTCTGTGAAGATCTTCTTCCTAACCTCCAGCCTAAACCTCCCCTGGTGCAGCTTGAGACTGTGTCCTCTTGTTCTGGTGCTGGGTGCCTGGGAGAAGAGGCCAACCCCCACCTGGCTACAATCTCCCTTCAGGTAGCTGCACACAGCAATAAGGTCTCCCCTGAGCCTCCTCCCCTCCAGGCTAAGCAACCCCTGGGGTGCAGAGGGAGATCAGGAGCTGAAGGCCACCAGGATTCTATGACTTCCCTGTGTGCAGTGCTGCTCTCGGTGCCATTGGAACTCGGGGGACAAATCCAGGCAGCATTTTCTCCTCCTTTTGGGGGATGGGGAAAACCACAGCTGTCCTTTGGCTTTCTTTATTAAAGCAGCCTGTTTGCTGAAATCCACCTCCTCTGCCATCCCCACTCTGCAGCCTGATGATGGAAAGCACTCCTAGGGTTTGCCTTGTTCTGCTGGTAGGCAATCAGCTGCGTGCTTAGAGGAGAGTTCATAAGTGGAGAAACCGTGGGGGGGCAGAAGGTCTTAGTGGCTGGAGAGCAGCCTGGCTGTGCTTTCATCAGCTTTAGAAAACTCAAACAGTCCCTGGGTGAGCAGTGAGTGCCCTTGCAAGGGCTTCTCTTCTTTTGCACAGACGTTGCCAAGCCAAGGGGTCACCTTCAGACCTGCCTCCCTTTTGAGTCTGGCAGGAGGGAAATGATCACGCGAACAAAGCACTTTAATGGACTTCCCCCACCTCACCCCGATCCTCCAAGCTAGAGCTGAGGCCATTCACACTTGTTTTAAACTGCCTGCAAACCCCAGCAAAAATAAAGGCTCCTACAGGCTATGAATGAGGAGAGTGTGCTGGAAACTCCTGGATGTTGAGTTGCTCGGCGGCAAATCCCAAGAGGAATGCTGGCCAGCGGCCAGCCAGCTGGCTTCTAACCGGGCTGCAGGTTAGCTGAGTGTTTGTCATGAGATCTCCTAACAGACTCGAGGAATTAGGGAATTAATGAGAGGCTCTGACCAGTCTGGGCATCTTGTGACCTTCACAAGTTTGCTGACACATGGAGCTCATTTTACCTCTTCCCCTATCTGCCAGATTTCTATGCTGCTTGCAGCTGACCTCGCCGAGGTGTTCTAAGACATGAAGGAGAGTGCAAAATGGTTTGTGCTTCCCTGCTGAAAGGTGCTGAAGGCTGACAGTGCCAAAGAGCCAGGCTGAATACCACCAAGGCCCCAAATGCAGCTCTGCTCCTTTTGGGGAAAGCTTACTCTTGCATATAGGCTTCATGGGGAGCTACTTGTGTCAGTAAGAGCTTCCTGGGGAGCAGCTCTTCTCTCACAGATAAATCTTAGCTGCCTGAGCAGGCTCATTGGCTTCTGAGGCATTGGATGTGCACTGAAGCCCTTCCCCTGATTGCTTTGTTTCTTTTCTCAACAGGGGCATCCTGGCAAGGAAGGTCCTCCTGGAGAGAAGGGGAGTCAGGTAAGTGTCAGCAAGCCCTTCATGGATCCATCCTGGAGTCTCCCTCTCTGGAGGGATTCCAACCCCACCTGGCCATTGTGATCCTGGGCCAAGCTACTGTGGGTGCCCCTGATTTAGCAGGAGGGGTTGGACTGGATGAGCCCCAGAGGTCCTTTTCAATGCCCACCATACTCACAGGGCAGTGAGGGTGGGAAGGAGAGGTTTGCAGGGCACTCATCAGACAGTGTCCAGCACAGCTCCTGGTGCCCGTGGGGATTTGCAGCTCTTGCTGCCAGAAAGGAGCTTTTTGAGCATCTCCTCTTCCACACAGATAGGGCTAGAGGACATCAGCCTGAAGTGCCCCTAGCAATAACTTCTCTCTCTGATAATCTTCATCACGAGCTCTGCTGCATTAGGGCAAACCCAGGATGGTTTGGAAGGGAGGAGCCAGCAGAACACAGCCTTCCTCTCTCAGACAACTTGCTCCTTGATCCCAAACCCAGCTCACCAATCCTCTGTGTAAATCCCCTCTCTAACAGGCTGTTGCTGTCTTGTCTCTTCTCTTCCTCCTTTCCTATCACATGGACCTTGGCTGTTGGCTCAGCTCGGTGCCCCTGCTCCAGGTGATGTCCTTGGAGCTCTCTCGTGTTGCTGTGAGCTGTTCTCAGGTGGCTGCTGCCATTTCCACCTGGGCTGAGGCAGAAGCTGGTTGGGATGTTTGGGTTCCACACATTCTCCTTATTGCTGCCACTTCTGGCTGTGATTTTTGATGGCTTTTTCTTGTTTGCATTTCTTTCACCCCAGGGTCCACCAGGTCCTCAGGGCCCCATTGGTTATCCAGGACCACGTGGAGTCAAGGTAAGGATACAGAAATGGTAACCATGGTGTTGCTTCTTCAGCTCTGTGTTCTTGGTCTTGTGGTGATGAGCACTGCCTGTGGGCAGAGATGCCCTACCAGGGCACTTAGGACCATCTCAGTGACCAACCAGGTGTACTGCTTGAGCGAGCCCTGGTCCAGCATCTTCTCAGAGGCCATGGCATTAGGATTCAGAAGTTCTTTACTATGAGGGTGGTGGAACACTGAAACAAATTGTCCAGAGGGATGCTGATGGAGACCCCATCCCTGGAGACATTCAAGGTCAGGCTTGATGGGGCTCTGAGCAACCTGATGTAGTTGGGGATGTGCTCACCACTGCAGGGGGAGGTTGGACTAGGTGTCCTTTAAAGGTCTCTTCCAACCCAATGCATCCTGTGATTCTCTGAGGCTTACAAGTCCTCTGCTGTCCAATAACAGATGCATTGAGCTGCCAGTAAGAATGAGGCAAGACCAAAATTAAGCAGAGAGCCTCCTGTGATCTACTCCTTTAAGCTCTCAAGGGCAGGAAGCTAAACAGGAGGAGGCAGCTGGGGTGGGGACTGAGGAATCCTTTCCATCCTGGATGACAATGGAGAGCTTTCAGGTGGCTTTTAGCTGTGTGGTCGTCATTGAGGGCACTTCATTTGCTGAAACTTGAACCTCAGCTGCCACCTGATGCTGCTGGGAGTGAAAGGGCTGTCGGCTGTTAACCCATGCTGAGAAAAAAGCTTTCTTCCTGTCCTGAGCTTCACAGGACCACAGAAGGGGCTGGGCTGGAAAGGGACCTCCAAAGCTCACCCAGCCCAGCCCCTGCTGGCATCGCTCAGCGCTTTGGAGAGAGCTTTCTCTTTTCATTCTCTGTGAGCATGGCTCAGGCCCATTCCAATCTTTTCCAGTTTACAACCAAAGTAAATCTCAGCCAGAATGTGGAGACTTTAACAAGGCTTGTTAATAAAACAAAACAGCCTATTACCCAAACAAAGCAAGCTTTTCATGCTCCTGATCCAAACCCTTGTTAGATGAAGCTTTCACAGCTCAGCAATGGACTGGATTCCAGCCCTTCCCTCCTGCATGCTGAGAAGATGGCAGTAGGGATTATTTGGGTGGGTTTTTTTCCCTCCCCTCATTCAGCTCTGGCTGTTGTGCCTATCAAGATGTGTTAGTTCAGGTGCATCCTGCATCCCCAAAGCCCAGTGAGGCTGCCAGGGGTTCACAGATTCACACAGAGTCACAGATTGCATTGGGTTGGAAAGGACCCTCCAAGGTCATCTCATCCAACCCCCCCTGCACTCAGCAGGGACACCTCCAAGTAGATCAGGCTGCCCAGGCCCACATCAAACCTGACCTTGAATGTCAGCCACCTCCCTGGGCAACCTGTTCCATCCTCACTGTGCAGAACTTCCTCCTGATGTCCATCCTAAATCTCCCCTGCTCCAGTTTCAAACCATTGCCCCTTGAGGAGGTTCTTCCCCATGAGAGTGGTGAAGCCCTGGAATGGGTTGTCCAGGGAGGTGGTTGGGGCCCTGTCCCTGGAGGTGTTTGAGCCCAGGTTGGATGAGGCTCTGGCCAGGCTGATCTAGTGTGAGGTGTCCCTGCCCATGGCAGGGGGTTTGGAACTAGATGATCCTTGTGGTCCCTTCTAACCCTGACTGATTCTATGATACTACAAGCTCTTCTAAACAGCTCCTCTCCAGCCTTAGAATAGAATAGAATAGAATAGAATAGAATAGAATAGAATAGAATAGAATAGAATAGAATAGACCAGACCAGGTTGGATGAGACCTTCAAGATCATCGTGTCCAACCCATCAACCAGTCCAACCCACCTAATCAACTGAACCATGGCACCAAGCACCCCACCAAGTCTCCTCCTGAACACCTTCCTGCAGCCCCGCCTCAGACATTGAAATGCAGCTCTAAGGGCTCACTGGAGCCTTCTGTCCAGGCTGCACAGCCCCAATGCTTTCAGCCTATCTTCCTAGGAGAGGAGCTCAGGCTCCCTGATTTGTGGCCCTCCTCTGGAGCCACTCCAGCTGTTCCACATCTCTCTTGTGCCAGGGTTTTGTTTCAGCAGACACAAACTCAGCTGTGAGCCTGACTCTAGGTGAAGCTAAACCCTCTTAAACCCCCCCCCCCCCCCATATCTATTTTTTCCTTCCTTTTTAACAGCAGATACCCTTCTGCTGCTCTGCCTTCCAAATGGAAGCTGGCTGTGTTTAGCCAGAGCCAGCTTGCATCTTGCTTCTTGCAAGGCTGCAGATTGAGATGTAAGAGGTCCATTAGGGAATGGTTTGTTGTTGTGTTTACCACTAAAGTGGAACTGTTCCACATTAGAGTGAGCTAGGGAAAGTGTGTCATGCACCAAAGCCTTGGGACGTGCAGACAAGGTTTTGCTTCCTCTGAGCAGCATTCTGTTATCTGCACAAACCTCCAGTTCAGGGAGTGGAGGGGGGGAAAATAAAAGGCATCTTCCTGGCTTTGCAGCTCTAAATGACTTGTAAATATTGCCTCACTTACCAGAACCCTGTCCTGCTGCCCAGTTGTTGATGTGCTTTTAATTGCATTATCTCCTGATGTGCTAAAGGGGAGAGAAATGTGGAATACCCCAAGCAAAATGTTCCTGCTGAAAGGAAACAAGCTCCTGGTTTTCCCTGCAGAGGACAGCTGGTGTGGGCACCCAAGTGTGCTGCTTTGTAGATGAGATGTGTGGTGGTCCAAAGGATTGGGCTGGGGGCATAGCAAGGGACAGATCCTGACCACGCTCAGGGCTTCCAAGCTGAGCACTGTGGAGGTTCAAGGCCAGGTTGGATGAAGCTTTGAGCAGCTGAGTCGAGCTGAGAGGTGTCCCTGCCCTTGGTGGGGAGGTTGGAGGAGATGATCTCTGAGGTCCTTCCAACCTAAGGCATTTTGTGATAGAAATGGAATGGAATGGAATGGAATGGAATGGAATGGAATGGAATGGAATGGAATGGAATAGACTTAACCAGGTTGGAAGAGACCTTTGAGATCATCAAGTCCAACCTATCACCCAGCACCACCTAATCAACTAAACCATGGCACCAAGCACCCCACCCAGTCTCTTCCTAAACACCTCCAGGGATGATGACTCCACCACCTCCCTGGGCAGCACATTCCAATGGCCAATCTCTCTTTCTGGGAAGAACTTCTTCCTCACCTCCAGCCTAAACCTCCCCTGGTGCAGCTTGAGACTGTGTCCTCTTGTTCTGGTGGTGGTTGCCTGGGAGCAGAGAAGCTTTGCAGGGCTCCTGCACCATCTCTCCAATGCCCACAGCAGCTGTGTTACTGGGTTGGGGCTTTTTTTTAGCCCACCTTTTGGTGCCTAAATGTACTGCAAAAAAGAAAATGCATGTCCAGAGCTGAGCCCCATGGCCAGAAAGAGCCAAGTGGTGTGCTGGATGTGGTGCTGCTGCCCACAGCAGAGCAGCATGGAAAGCCCTGGCTGCATGCTCAGAGGTTCTCAGTTGGATTGACTTCCCCAGTGTTCATGCCCAGCTCGAGCACTGGGCTGCCTGTGAACACTCAGCTGAGCTCAGGGCATGGAAATGGGTCCATGGAAAATGCACTTTCCATAGTTTTATCCCTGGAAAGGTAGCTCCTGGGTGGGGAATGGGCCTAAACCACCAGTCTCACCCCCCACATCGAGTCAGCAGAGGTTTGTGGCTGTGAGATACTCAGTGGTGACCCAAAAGCCATAGATACCAGTGGCTGATGTTTGATTAGCATTGTGTCTGGGAGCATCACAGCGTGCAGGTGCCATAGTCAACAGGGGAGGAAGCAAAACCCACCCCAACGAATGATTCTTCACTCTTAAGCTTTGCCTGTACCCTTGTGACATCTTGGTTTGCCTCCTGCCAGGGAGCAGATGGTGTTCGTGGGCTGAAGGGCACCAAAGGTGAAAAGGTGAGTTGGTGTTCTTTGTTTGGCTTGGTTTTCTCCAGCCCCTAAGCATTTTTGGAGCCCCATCCACAGGATGCTCCCCATGACATTTTCTGCTCCACAGGGATTTCTCTTAGATGAGTTGGGGGTGAAGCACCCAGAGGACCTTGGAGCCTCTTTATTTTTGGAGTGGGTGTAGGCTGGGTACCTGCCATGATGTTCTGCCACATCTTGGCTCAGACCTTGGAGGTTTGAGCTGTTTGTTGGTCCAGCTGTTGGTGATAGACTAAGGTCCAGTGCTGGGATCATTTCCTCCTGACAAAATTTGCAGCTTTATTCCTTTTATTCCTGGATCCATCAACAGATCCATGTCCCTTTATTCCTGATCCCACCAGCAGATCCATGTCCTTTTATTCCTGGTCCCACCAGCAGATCCATGTCCCTTTATTCTTGGATCTATCAACAGATCCATGTCCCTTTACTCCTGATCCCATCAACAGATCCATGTGCCTTTATCCCTGGTCCCATCAGCAGATCCATGTCCCTTTATTCCTGATCCCATCAGCAGATCCATGTCCCTTTATTCCTGGATCCATCAGCAGATCCATGTCCCTTTATTCCTGGTCCCACCAGCAGATCCATGTCCCTTTATTCCTGGTCCCACCAGCAGATCCATATCCCTTTACTCCTCATCCCATCAACAGATCCATGTCCCTTTATTCCTGATCCCACCAACAGATCCATGTTCCTTTACTCCTGGTCCCACCAGCAGATCCATGTTCCTTTATTCCTGATCCCACTAGCAGATCCATGTCTCTTTGTTCCTGGATCCATCAACAGATCCATGTTCCTTTATTCCTGATCCCACCAGCAGATCCATGTCCCTTTACTCCTGATCCCACCAGCAGATCCATGTCCCTTTATTCCTGGATCCACTAGCAGATCCATGTCCCTTTATTCCTGATCCCACCAGCAGATCCATGTCCCTTCACTCCTGATCCCACCAGCAGATCCATGTCCCTTTATTCCTGGATCCACTAGCAGATCCATGTCCCTTTACTCCTGGTCCCACCAGCAGATCCATGTCCCTTTATTCCTGGATCCACTAGCAGATCCATGTCCCTTTATTCCTGATCCCATCAGCAGATCCATGTTCCTTTATTCCTGATCCCACCAGCAGATCCATGTCCCTTTGTTCCTGGATCCACCAGCAGATCCATGTTCCTTTATTCCTGATCCCACCAGCAGATCCATGTCCCTTTATTCCTGGATCCATCAGCAGATCCATGTCCCTTTATTCCTGATCCCATCAGCAGATCCATGTCCCTTTATTCCTGGTCCCACCAGCAGATCCATGTCCCTTTACTCCTGGTCCCAGCAACTCAGCAGCAATCCCAGGGAATCCTGGCAGGGACTTTCCCAACTTGAGAAGTCTGTCTGGGACTTCTTTGCCTGTGAGGGATTTGCTGCAGGAAGCAATCCATTATTGATCTGAGCTCTGCAATTAAGCCTCCTTGCTTGAGAGAAATATTGCTGCTGGCCTAGAGGTTGCCTTGGAGCATGGTGGAGAATATCCTCCATGAAGATGCTTCAGAAACACTTGGCTGCCAGCACTGGCAGGATGGACTTTCCTTGGGCTTGGCTTGTGATCCTGACCTGCAGCCAGGTTGGGATGCAGGGAATAGTTGCTGTGGTCCCTTGGGCAGCTTGGCAGGCACAGCCTGGCTGGGTCTCAGGGGCCATTTGTGCACACCAAAGGCAGAGAAGCCAACGTGAGAGGCAGTGGGAAGCCAGTGGGACAGTCTTGCTCTCCCCATCTGGCCATCTGCTGGGGCTAGAGGAGCCTTGTTTCTTTATTTCTATCTCTACACCTTGTCTGGCTTTTGTCCCCTCTCCTTTATTTAGGGTGAAGATGGCTTCCCTGGCTTCAAAGGCGACATGGGCATCAAAGGAGACCGGGTAAGACTCTGTGGCCAGTGTGCCCTTGTAGTGCTTTGCCTTTGAAGCCCATCATGCAAACCCAGCTTGGGGAGAGCAGCAAGGTGGGCTCCCATCCCAGCTCCTCTGCTGTGTCTGATCTAGAGGCAGGAGTGCAGGAATTTCATGCTGACCTTGAGCACAGCAGTTGTAAGTCCCTGAATTTGCTAATCCCCCCTTGAAGGGAAGTAAAAAGCTGTGTGATTATAATGGAGGAACAGTGTCTGCCAGGGGGACAGGAGGTTATCCTTGTCCCTTCTCCATGGCCTGGAGCTTGGTGTCCCTTTAAGCTCTGAAGCCCTCACAGGGATCAGGAGAGCTTTGTCAGCATTCACCCCTGTGTTTAAAGGAATGGTGAGTGCCTCATGAGCAGGCTTGTAAAAGCAGACATCAAATCCCCCATTTCTGCTGCTGTTTAACTTGAGCAGTGAAAATCACTTCCCCAGCCCCCACTTTCTCACCCAGGAGGAAGGCCCAAAGGGGACATCTCAGGGAGGTGACTCCTTGTCCTCACCAAATGCAGGCAGGCAGACCCAGGCACCTTCAAAGAAAGCTCAGGACTCCAGTTGCCACCAGCAAGCTCTCTGTGCTCTATAGAGTAGAGTAGAATAGAATAGAATAGGATAGAAAGAATAGAAAAGATAGGATAGGATAGGATAGGATAGGATAGGATAGGATAGGATAGGATAGGATAGGATAGGATAGGATAGGATAGGATAGGGTAGGGTAGGGTAGGGTAGGGTAGGGTAGGATAGGGTAGGGTAGGGTAGGGTAGAATGAAGTGGAATAGAGTAGAATAGAGTGGAATAGAATAGAATGGAATGGAGTGGAATGGAGTGGAATAGAGTAGAATAGAGTGGATTAGAATGGAATGGAGTGGAATAGAATAGGATAGAAAGAATAGAATAGAAAAGGAAGGATAGGATGGAATGGAATGGAATAGAATAGAGTATAATGGAGTAGAACAGAATGGAATGGAGTAGAATAGAATAGGATAGAAAGGATAGGATAGAAAAGAAAGAATAGGATAGGATGGAATGGAATGGAATGGAATGGACCAGTTTTTTATGATGAGCAACCAAAGGGACAAGAGGTTCTCAAGAGCCTCACAGCAAAACCTGCATCCCCCCAGCTGCTGGGCAGCCCGAAGAAGGCTGCCTGTGTTTGCAGCGTGGAAACAGCAGCTCCTGTCACCCTGTGGGACCAAACGACAACTGCTGGTTTGTGTGCCAAGCCAGCCCGTGGCACAACAATCCACCTTAATAGCTTGGTCCTCCCCACTCTCAGGTTTCCTAACGATTTGCAGCACAAGAGCTCCAGCCCAGGCTTTTCTTCTCCAGTTGCTTTGGTTCCGCCCTCCATTAAACACTCCCCGGGCTTTGCTTGCACATCCAACTGCTCTTTGGGAGCCCGGGGGGGACGTGGGGGGAAAGGGTGAGTGGCTATCAGAGCTAATGAAGGTTGTTTTGGTGGAGAGGAGATAATTGGGCTGCAGGAAGGGATGGCTGCCGTTGGAGATAATGGCCAGGCTGGCCGAACGGAAACTTGGTGCTCTAATAATGCTCTGCAATTGGCCGAACGGAAACTTGGTGCTCTAATAATGCTCTGCAATTGGCCGAACGGAAACTTGGTGCTCTAATAATGCTCTGCAATTTACAGGCTCGTTCTGAGCCTCTTGGTGAAGCCTTTCTCCAAGGGTTGTATCAGCAGCTCCAGGGAGTGTCTGATTGCAGGCTGTGAGGACATTGCAAACACGGGGGGCTGGGACCTGCCTGGCTCATCAACCCTTCTCTTGTGATTAACAGGGGGAGATTGGACCTCCTGGTCCTCGTGGTGAGGATGGTCCTGAAGGCCCCAAAGGTCGCTCTGGCCCTAATGGAGATCCTGGTCCTCTTGGTCCTGCTGGAGAGAAGGTGAGTCCTGAGAATGGAATCACCCAGGGATGTGTCACAGCACAAACCCCCCTTGGGTGTCTCAGGGTGGCCAGGCCAGTGCCCAGTGGAACTGGTCAGTTTTAGGGCACAAGGATGAAGAGGAGCTGTGGGAGCTCTGTGGGCTGCCCAGGGAGGTGGTGGAGTCCCCATCCCTGGAGGTGTTCAAAAAAGGCTTGGATGGAGCACTTGGAGCCATGGTTTAGTTGTCAGGAGGGGTTGGGTATCAGGTAATAGGTTGGACTTGATGATCTCTGAGGTCTTTTCCAACCTTATTGATTCCATGACTCTAAGGCTGCCCTGTGGTGTTCAACACAAAGACCAGAGGAGCCCCAAGGGAGGTGGTTTTACTGCAGTGGTGTGACTGGAGTGTGGGGAGGCATTGGCCTCTTTGGGGTTATCTGCTTGGATGCAATATCCTGGGGAGTGGAAAAAGTGTATCAGAGGACAAAAATGGGGAAATGGAAAGCATCCTGAGCTCCAGATGAGCTTCTAGGTGCTACCAGTTGAAAAAAAACACCCCAAAAAGGTAGCAAAAATTAGACATTCCCTACTGGATCCCCAGCACATTTCCAGTGCTCACCCTGCATCAACCCCCCAGGGCACCCCCAGGGAGGGCAGAGGGTGGTCTCAGTGCCCCAGCAGCTTGATTTCCCCCCAGGTCACATCTGCTTTGCTCTTGACTTCTCTGCCCTTGGCACCTCCAAGCCTGAAGCTGCTGGCAAGGTCTCTCCTACCCACCCTAACGCAGCTTTTTTGTGTGTTTGTGTTGCAGGGCAAACTCGGTGTGCCAGGACTGCCAGGCTACCCAGGCAGGCAGGGCCCAAAGGTAACTCAGGTGGCTTCAGCCCTGCAGAGGTGTGGGGTGTGCTGGGGAGCCCCACGGACACCAAGCAAGCTCTAATGCTGGGGGCATGCAACAAACTCAATCCCCTGCTGACAGGATGAGGTGGAACCAGCAGCTCCCATTACATGGCCCTTCCTTTCCCCCCTTCCCCATGCAGGATGGGTTTATTGATGGGTAACAAACAGCTCCCCAGCCCTTAGGTGGTGGGAAATCAGTGGCTGGTTCTGCATCACTTCAGTCTCTGCAAAGCAGGTGCAGGGGGACAGAACCAGCAGTTCCCATTGCATGGTCCTTCCTTCCACCCCTTCCCCATGCAGGATGGGTTTATTGATGGGTGAAAAACAGTTCCCCAGCCCTTAGGTGGTGGGAAATCAGTGGCTGGTTCTGCATCACTTCAGTCTCCTGCAAAGTAGGTGCAGGGGGACAGAACCAGCAGTTACCATTGCATGGTCTTTCCTTTTCACCCATGCAGGACGGGTTTATTGATGGGTAACAAATAGCTCCCCAGCCCTTAGGTGGTGGGAAATCAGTGGCTGGTTCTGCATCACTTCAGTCTCTGCAAAGCAGGTGCAGGGGGACAGAACCAGCAGTTCCCATTGCATGGTCCTTCCTTCCACCCCTTCCCCATGCAGGATGGGTTTATTGATGGGTGAAAAACAGTTCCCCAGCCCTTAGGTGGTGGGAAATCAGTGGCTGGTTCTGCATCACTTCAGTCTCCTGCAAAGTAGGTGCAGGGGGACAGAACCAGCAGTTACCATTGCATGGTCTTTCCTTTTCACCCATGCAGGACGGGTTTATTGATGGGTAACAAATAGCTCCCCAGCCCTTAGGTGGTGGGAAATCAGTGGCTGGTTCTGCATCACTTCAGTCTCACGCAAAGCAGGTGCAGGGGGACAGAACCAGCAGTTCCCATTGCATGGTCTTTCCTTTCCACCTATGCAGGATGGGTTTGTTGATGGGTGAAAAACAGCTCCCCAGCCCTTAGGTGGTGGGAAATCAGTGGCTGGTTCTGCATCACTTCAGTCTCCTGCTAAGCAGGTGTAGTGGGACAGAACCAGCAGTTCCCATTGCATGGTCTTTCCTTTCCCCCCTCATGCAGGATGGGTTTGTTGATGGGTAACAAACAGCTCCCCAGCCCTTAGGTGGTGGGAAATCAGTGGCTGGTTGTGCATCACTTCAGTCTCATGCAAAGCAGATGCAGGGGGACAGAACCAGCAGTTCCCATTGCATTGTCCTTCCTTCCCCATGCAGGATGGGTTTATTGATGGGTGAAAAACAGTTCCCCAGCCCTTAGGTGGTGGGAAATCAGTGGCTGGTTCTGCATCACTTCAGTCTCATGCAAAGCAGATGCAGGGGGACAGAACCAGCAGTTCCCATTGCACGGTCCTTCCTTCCCCATGCAGGATGGGTTTATTGATGGGTGAAAAACAGTTCCCCAGCCCTTAGGTGGTGGGAAATCAGTGGCTGGTTCTGCATCACTTCAGTCTCCTGCAAAGTGCAGGGGACAGAGGATGGGCAGGGCTGCTTTGGTGATGGGGATAAAATAAACAGGCTCCATATGAGCTTTTTCCATGCCCCAGGATAGGTGAAGTCTCTCCTCCTTGTCTTTATGTTCTTGGAAGAGCTGAGCTGGGCTTAAGTAAAGAGAGGTTGGCCATTGGAATGTGCTGCCCAGGGAGGTGGTGGAGTCCCCATGTGATGGTTTAAGAGGGGACTGGATGAGGCACTTGGTGCCATTGTTTAGTTGATTAGATGGTGCTGGGTGAGAGGTTGGACTGGATGATCTCAAAGGTCTTTTCCAACCTGGTTAATTCTATTCTAATTAATTAAGGAGAATAATAAATCAGCCTCCCCTCCTACACCCCCAAAATTCAGCTAAAGCTGCCATTTGCAGCCGTCCTTTGTGCCTTCTCTAGACCCCCACCTTCCCCTGGGCCATTTTCAGGTCGTCTTTGCAAATCAAAGCTGTGAATTGCCCTCCATACACTGAGGCTGAAGCCCAGGTTGCCCATTCCCCTGAGGGAAAAAGGACAAACCCAACCCCCACCGGAGGTTGCTTAACACAGCCTCTAGGACAAGGAGCAATAGATGCAAGCTGCAGCACAGGAGGTTCCAGCTCAGCACAAGGGGGAACTTCTGTACTGTAAAGGGTCACAGAGCCCTGCAGCAGGCTGTCCAGAGAGGTTGTGGAGTCTCCTTCTCTGGAGACTCTCCAGCCCCATCTGGATGTGTTCCTCTGTGACCTGAGCTGGATTCTATGGTCCTGCTCTGGCAGGGGGGGGTTGGGCTGGATGATCTCTTTGGGTCCCTTCCTGCCATCCTGTGCTCCTGTGAACCCCTGGGGACATCATTATCTGCAAGAGATTGTTTGCTGCTTGTGCTGGCATTGGGCTGGGTTTTTCAGATGCATTTTCTGTCTGGGGTAGGGGTTGGTTTGTTGGTTGGGGGGTTGTTTTAAATTGCATTTCTTTGACTAATTCATGTCTTAAAAGCAGCAGCAGCAGGAGGAGCAGCAGCAGCAATTCTCCAGGCACTCCCATCAGAACAAGCCAGGAGTTAAATTTTCATGTGCAATGTAGTGACTTAGGAGCTGAGGAACAAGCAAACCCACAAGGCTGCTTGTTCCCCAGGCACCCATGGGCTTGGACATTGGCAGGGCCTCCTAATGAGGCATGGAGGAGGTCTTCTTGTTGTTGTTTGGGGCTGAATTCTCGTTTCTGGGCTGGTTTTGGTTTTAGGACAGGGTGCCAAGAAAACAAACCAAAAAGAAAAGCTCTGGGAGCTGTAGAGGTCGGGGGGGGGGGGGGGGGGGGGGGGGGGGTGGGGGGGGGGGGGGGGGGGGCTCTTGCTGGGGTTATTCCAGGCCAGAAGGTGCCTTGGGTGGATGGACAGAGCTGTCTCTCTCTGCCTTTTGAAGCATTTTTCCCTCTCTTTGCTCTTTCCCCAAGGGCTCAATCGGCTTCCCAGGATTTCCAGGCGCCAACGGCGAGAAGGGCACTCGGGTAAGAGCCTCTTCTATCTCCATGCTCTGCTGCTTTGTTTCTTCCCTCTCCCAAGGAAGGTCCTTGGGCAGGATGTGGGGGATGCTCCAGCTGCTGGGCTGGTGCTCTGCTTGCTTTTGCTCCCAAGACAATTGATTGAACACAAGTCTCACGAGGGATGGCTGAGGGGCCAGGAGGTGTTGGGTGCCAGGTTGGACTTGATGACCTCTGAGGTCTCTTCCAACCTTATTGATTCCGTGATTGTGTGACTGGGGTTGTTAAGCCTTCACAAGAGGAGGCTGAGGGGAGACCTCCTTGCTCTATACAACTCTCTCCTCCCTCACATCCAATCTGAATCTCCCCATTTCTAGTTTTGCTCCATCCCCCCCAGTCCTATCCCTCCCTGACACCCTCAAAAGTCCCTCCCCAGCTTTCTTGTAGCCCCTTTCAGATCCTGGAAGGCCACAATTAGGTCTCCTCCTCTTCTCCAGCCTGCACAACCTCAACTCCCTCATTCTGTCCTCAGAGCAGAGCAGCTCCAGCCCTCTGCTCCTCCTCGTGGCCCTTCTCTGGCCACCTTCCAGCACCTCCAGACCCTTCCTGTGCTGGGGGCTGCAGAACTGGACGCAGCCCCTGGGGTCAGCGCAGCTTCTCTGGGCTTGGGATGAGCTCCCCAGCGCGGGGAGCAGCAGGAAGCTCCCGGCGGCAGCTGCCGGGGGAGGAGGATGGCCGTGAGAGCAGAGTCAGCTCTGCAGCTTTCCAATTAAGCAGTGGCAATTTTTTTTCCCTCAAGGCATTTTAAGAGGGCTTCTCTAAACCCAAATCTTTCCTGCGCTGTCAGACTTCGCTCGGGGCACGGAGCGCTTTTTAATTAACAGTAATTATCAGGGATGGGGTGAATCTGCTCAGGAGCAGCGAGAACCATCCTTCGCCTTTCTTGGGATTCCAAAAGCGTAGCTGAAGAAAGGGAAAAAAAAACCCAACCCCTCCCACAAGCTTCTCTTTTGAATCGGTAGAGCTGTTCTAAAGTCATTAGCACCTTTTAAACGTGGGGAGATTCCTCCTCCAGGCTTCTCTCTGCCTCTCATCCCACCCCCGCCCCCCCACAGGCTTTGCTCCCGAGTTGGAAGCGTCTCAACACACTGGTTTTGATTGCTTTTCAATTGGTTTTGTTCGTGGTGTGAGAGATTGTTTGAATGAGGTTCAACAAGACCAAGCTCAGGGTCCTGCAGCTGGGTCAAGGCAATCCCAGGCACAAATCCAGGCTGGGCAGGGACTGGCTGGAAAGCAGCCCTGAGGAGAGAGACTTGGGGGTGCTGGGGGAGGAGAAGCTCACCAGGAGCTCTCAGTCTGCACTTGCAGCCTGCAAAGCCAATCAGATCCTGGGCTGCATCAGAAGTGTGGCCAGCAGGGCAAGGGAGGTGATTCTCCCCCTCTGCTCAGCTCTGCTGAGACCCCACCTGGAGTACTGCCTCCAGTTCTGGAGCCCCTATGGCAAGAGGGATCTGGAGGTGCTGGAAGGTGTCCAGAGAAGGGCCAGGAGGATGATCAGAGGGCTGGAGCACCTCTCCTGTGAGGACAGACTGAAGGAGTTGGGGCTGTTCAGTCTGGAGAGGAGAAGGCTCCCAGGTGACCTCATTGTGGCCTTCCAGTATCTGAAGGGGGCTACAGGAAGGCTGGGGAGGGACTGCTCAGGATCTCAGGTAGTGATAGGAGTAGGGGGAATGGAATGAAGCTGGAGGTGGGGAGATTCAGGCTGGACATGAGGAAGTTCTTCCCCATGAGAGTGGTGAAGCCCTGGAATGGGTTGTGCAGGGAGGTGGTTGAGGCCCTGTCCCTGGAGGTGTTTAAGCCCAGGCTGGATGAGGCTCTGGCCAGGCTGATCTAGTGTGGGGTGTCCCTGCCCATGGCAGGGGGGTTGGAACTGGCTGATCCTTGTGGTCCCTTCCAACCCTGACTGATTCTATGATTCTATGAATTAGAGGATGCAGAGTCCAAACATCTTCTGCACCAGCTCTGGTCCCACAAAGACATAAAAATCTGGGGGGCTGGGGATTGAGAAGAGCTTTCTGATACCCTTAGGATGCTTACAAGCTAGGAAGGGGACTTGGACTCGATGATCTTTGAGGTCTCTTCCACGCTTGGTGATACTGTGACTTTTGACAAGGGCTAGGATGAGGGGGAATGGATTGAAGCTTAAGAAGGGGAGATTTAGCCTGGAGAAGAGGAGGCTCAGGGGAGACCTTGCTCTCTACAACACCCTGCAGGGAGGTTGTAGCCCGGTGGGGGTTGGTCTCATCTCCCAGGCAAGCAGCACCAGAACAAGAGGACACAGTCTCAAGCTGTGCCAGGGGAGGTTTAGGCTGGATGTTAGGAAGAAATTCTTCCCAGCAAGAGAGATTGGCCCTGGGAATGTGCTGCCCAGGGAGGTGGTGGAGTCACCATCCCTGGAGATGTTCAAGAGGAGACTGGATGGGGTGCTTGGTGCTATGGTTTAATTGATTAGGTGGTGTTGGGTGAGAGGTTGGACTTGATGATCCTGAAGGTCTCTTCCAACCTGGTCTGGTCTTTTGTCCTGTCCTGTCCTGTCCTGTCCTGTCCTGTCCTGTCCTGTCCTGTCCTGTCCTGTCCTGTTCTGTTCTGTCCTGTCCTGTCCTGTCCTGTTCCTGTTCTGTCCTGTCCTGTTCTGTCCTGTTCTGTTCTGTCCTGTTCTGTTCTGTCCTGTTCTGTTCTGTCCTGTTCTGTTTTATCCTGTCCTGTCCTGTCCTGTCCTGTCCTGTCCTGCCCTGCCCTGTCCTGCCCTGTCCTGCCCTATGATGCTAGCATCAGTGAGCAGCTGGTAGTCCCATGCCTGCACTCTCTCCCCCAGCTGCCTGCAGCTGGAAGCAAGCCCTGGGGGGGGGGGGGGGGGGGATGGGGGGGTGGGGGGGTGAGCTTGCTTGGGTGTTTTCAGCAGCTGATCATGAAATCAATAGTCAGACATGAATAAGTGATCTTATTTTTAGAGCTAATAGGCCTCAGCCATTAGCATGGGGT
>NW_027143321.1:0-66438 GCF_026170545.1 Melanerpes formicivorus
GAGATATTCTTAGCTCGGTGGGCTCACGATTCGTCAGGACATCAAGGCAGAGATGCAACATACCAATGGGCTCGTGACAGATCCATAGACATTTCCATGGATGCTATCACGCAAGTCATCCATGACTGTGACATTTGTGCTGCTATTAAGCAGGCAAAACGTCTTAAGCCCTTGTGGTATGGTGACAGATGGTCCAAGTACAAGTATGGTGAAGCTTGGCAGATTGACTACATCACTCTACCACGTTCTCGTTCTGGTAAGCAATACGTGCTTACTATGGTAGAGGCAAACACTGGATGGTTGGAAACTTATCCAGTTCCACATGCAACTGCACGCAACACCATTCTCGGTCTGGAGAGACAGATCCTGTGGAGAGACACGGAACTCCAGAGAGGATTGAGTCAGACAACGGAACTCATTTCAAGAACAACCTTGTAAAGAACTGGGCAAAAGAGCACGGTATTGAGTGGATATTCCACATTCCCTACTATGCACCAGCTTCAGGGAAGATTGAACGCTACAATGGTTTGTTGAAGACCACTCTCAAAGCCATGGGGGGTGGATCTTTGAAAAACTGGGAAAAGCATTTAGCACAAGCAACCTGGCTGGGTAAATAGTAGAGGTTCAGTGAACCGAGCTGGACCTGCACATTCAGATCTGCTACGGAAAGTAGAAGGTGATAGAGTTCCTGTTGTTAGAGAAAAGAATCTGTTAGGTAAGACTGTTTGGGTATTTTCACCCTCAGGAGAGGCTAAACCTGTCCGAGGGGTGGTTTCAGCTGAAGGTCCGGGTCACACTTATTGGGTAATGCAAGAGAATGGTGAAATTCAGTGTATTCCACAAAGAAATTTAACTTTAGCTGAAAGAGGTTAATTTTAAACTGTTGTACAGCTACATCGCGTCCAAAGGAAGAATCAACGAGGAGTCTACGGTGCATGAACCCTGAGATCCCTGAGAGCCCTGAGTCAACTAAGAGACCCTGAGATTCCCTGTTTCCCTTTTCTTCACTTCATCAGTGAAGAAATGAACTGTTTTCCATTTTTCTCATTTTCTGATTTTCTTGGACTTTTGAATCATGCTTACATCTGAGCATAGCCGGAATGGACTATGAACTTTACTCACGAACTGTAAATATCGTTTTGGATTGGATGGACAGTTATGAACAGCCAATGAAATTGTTTAGAAGGGGTGGACTGTGGCCGGTTGACGTTGCCCCCTTGAGAAAGGGAATATGGTGGACGGAAGTTGGTAAACGGGAAGGAATAGTCTAAACTAATTTCATTGGATGAGTGGGAGGAAGCACTTCTGAGCTGGGACTATACTGGACATTTCCAGCACTTCTCAGTCAGTCTTGCTTCCGCCTCTTCTCCGTGCAGCAGCTTTCTGTGCTGGGCTTTCTGCCAAGGCCTCGGCCTTGAAAACCAGATAACAGGCCTGTATACTAACTCCCTTCCAATTAACACAAACTGCTTCTAACTTTTTTTTTTCCTCTCTTTCTCTTTCTATCCCATTCTGGGGAAAGGGGGGGGAGAGAGGGGAGAGCGGAGGTGGGGGGACCCCTCTCTGCCGAGAGGGATTACTCTCATTCCTGTGTTACTCTGTTGTATATCTTTGTATATATTGTAGATATTGTAAATTTGTAAATAATCCCCTGCAAACCCTACATCGCTTTGTAAATATAGCTCCACTGCTTTGCTAATTCAGCTTGCGAGTTTTTTTTTTCCTTTCCCTTCAATTTTTTTTTTTCCCTTTTACTTTACAAGGGGGAAGGGAGGAGGCTTCTCGGCCTTACCCTTCCACCCCACCACATACCCCAACAATGTTTTCATTAGTTTCGCTCACTCTCGAAATCAAGCATTTTACAGCAGGTTGGAGCAGCCTGTATCTCAGCACAGGAATAAGGTAGGGAAGAATTCAAATACTCATTTTGACTGCCTCCAGAAGTTAGATCAGATGGCAAATTGGATTTGGTGCTAGGTCTTTCCCTTTAGGTTTTACCCCAACAATGTTTTCATTAGTTTCGCTCACTCTCGAAATCAAGCATTTTACAGCAGGTTGGAGCAGCCTGTATCTCAGCACAGGAATAAGGTAGGGAAGAATTCTAAGGATCATTTTGACTGCCTCCAGAAGTTAGATCAGATGGCAAATTGGATTTGGTGCTAGGTCTTTCCCTTTAGGTTTTACCCCAACAATGTTTTCATTAGTTTCGCTCACTCTCGAAATCAAGCATTTTACAGCAGGTTGGAGCAGCCTGTATCTCAGCACAGGAATAAGGTAGGGAAGAATTCTAAGGATCATTTTGACTGCCTCCAGAAGTTAGATCAGATGGCAAATTGGATTTGGTGCTAGGTCTTTCCCTTTAGGTTTTACCCCAACAATGTTTTCATTAGTTTCGCTCACTCTCGAAATCAAGCATTTTACAGCAGGTTGGAGCAGCCTGTATCTCAGCACAGGAATAAGGTAGGGAAGAATTCTAAGGCTCATTTTGACTGCCTCCAGAAGTTAGATCAGATGGCAAATTGGATTTGGTGCTAGGTCTTTCCCTTTAGGTTTTACCCCAACAATGTTTTCATTAGTTTCGCTCACTCTCGAAATCAAGCATTTTACAGCAGGTTGGAGCAGCCTGTATCTCAGCACAGGAATAAGGTAGGGAAGAATTCTAAGGATCATTTTGACTGCCTCCAGAAGTTAGATCAGATGGCAAATTGGATTTGGTGCTAGGTCTTTCCCTTTAGGTTTTACCCCAACAATGTTTTCATTAGTTTCGCTCACTCTCGAAATCAAGCATTTTACAGCAGGTTGGAGCAGCCTGTATCTCAGCACAGGAATAAGGTAGGGAAGAATTCTAAGGATCATTTTTGACTGCCTCCAGAAGTTAGATCAGATGGCAAATTGGATTTGGTGCTAGGTCTTTCCCTTTAGGTTTTACCCCAACAATGTTTTCATTAGTTTCGCTCACTCTCGAAATCAAGCATTTTACAGCAGGTTGGAGCAGCCTGTATCTCAGCACAGGAATAAGGTAGGGAAGAATTCTAAGGCTCATTTTGACTGCCTCCAGAAGTTAGATCAGATGGCAAATTGGATTTGGTGCTAGGTCTTTCCCTTTAGGTTTTACCCCAACAATGTTTTCATTAGTTTTCGCTCACTCTCGAAATCAAGCATTTTACAGCAGGTTGGAGCAGCCTGTATCTCAGCACAGGAATAAGGTAGGGAAGAATTCTAAGGATCATTTTGACTGCCTCCAGAAGTTAGATCAGATGGCAAATTGGATTTGGTGCTAGGTCTTTCCCTTTAGGTTTTACCCCAACAATGTTTTCATTAGTTTCGCTCACTCTCGAAATCAAGCATTTTACAGCAGGTTGGAGCAGCCTGTATCTCAGCACAGGAATAAGGTAGGGAAGAATTCTAAGGATCATTTTGACTGCCTCCAGAAGTTAGATCAGATGGCAAATTGGATTTGGTGCTAGGTCTTTCCCTTTAGGTTTTACCCCAACAATGTTTTCATTAGTTTCGCTCACTCTCGAAATCAAGCATTTTACAGCAGGTTGGAGCTAGCCTGTATCTCAGCACAGGAATAAGGTAGGGAAGAATTCTAAGGATCATTTTGACTGCCTCCAGAAGTTAGATCAGATGGCAAATTGGATTTGGTGCTAGGTCTTTCCCTTTAGGTTTTACCCCAACAATGTTTTCATTAGTTTCGCTCACTCTCGAAATCAAGCATTTTACAGCAGGTTGGAGCAGCCTGTATCTCAGCACAGGAATAAGGTAGGGAAGAATTCTAAGGATCATTTTGACTGCCTCCAGAAGTTAGATCAGATGGCAAATTGGATTTGGTGCTAGGTCTTTCTCTTTAGGTTTTACCCCAACAATGTTTTCATTAGTTTCGCTCACTCTCGAAATCAAGCATTTTACAGCAGGTTGGAGCAGCCTGTATCTCAGCACAGGAATAAGGTAGGGAAGAATTCTAAGGCTCATTTTGACTGCCTCCAGAAGTTAGATCAGATGGCAAATTGGATTTGGTGCTAGGTCTTTCCTTTAGGTTTTTACCCCAACAATGTTTTCATTAGTTTCGCTCACTCTCGAAATCAAGCATTTTACAGCAGGTTGGAGCAGCCTGTATCTCAGCACAGGAATAAGGTAGGGAAGAATTCTAAGGCTCATTTTGACTGCCTCCAGAAGTTAGATCAGATGGCAAATTGGATTTGGTGCTAGGTCTTTCCCTTTAGGTTTTACCCCAACAATGTTTTCATTAGTTTCGCTCACTCTCGAAATCAAGCATTTTACAGCAGGTTGGAGCAGCCTGTATCTCAGCACAGGAATAAGGTAGGGAAGAATTCTAAGGATCATTTTGACTGCCTCCAGAAGTTAGATCAGATGGCAAATTGGATTTGGTGCTAGGTCTTTCCCTTTAGGTTTTACCCCAACAATGTTTTCATTAGTTTCGCTCACTCTCGAAATCAAGCATTTTACAGCAGGTTGGAGCAGCCTGTATCTCAGCACAGGAATAAGGTAGGGAAGAATTCTAAGGATCATTTTGACTGCCTCCAGAAGTTAGATCAGATGGCAAATTGGATTTGGTGCTAGGTCTTTCCCTTTAGGTTTTACCCCAACAATGTTTTCATTAGTTTCGCTCACTCTCGAAATCAAGCATTTTACAGCAGGTTGGAGCAGCCTGTATCTCAGCACAGGAATAAGGTAGGGAAGAATTCTAAGGATCATTTTGACTGCCTCCAGAAGTTAGATCAGATGGCAAATTGGATTTGGTGCTAGGTCTTTCCCTTTAGGTTTTACCCCAACAATGTTTTCATTAGTTTCGCTCACTCTCGAAATCAAGCATTTTACAGCAGGTTGGAGCAGCCTGTATCTCAGCACAGGAATAAGGTAGGGAAGAATTCTAAGGATCATTTTGACTGCCTCCAGAAGTTAGATCAGATGGCAAATTGTATTTGGTGCTAGGTCTTTCCCTTTAGGTTTTACCCCAACAATGTTTTCATTAGTTTTCGCTCACTCTCGAAATCAAGCATTTTACAGCAGGTTGGAGCAGCCTGTATCTCAGCACAGGAATAAGGTAGGGAAGAATTCTAAGGATCATTTTGACTGCCTCCAGAAGTTAGATCAGATGGCAAATTGGATTTGGTGCTAGGTCTTTCCCTTTAGGTTTTACCCCAACAATGTTTTCATTAGTTTCGCTCACTCTCGAAATCAAGCATTTTACAGCAGGTTGGAGCAGCCTGTATCTCAGCACAGGAATAAGGTAGGGAAGAATTCTAAGGCTCATTTTGACTGCCTCCAGAAGTTAGATCAGATGGCAAATTGGATTTGGTGCTAGGCCTTTCCCTTTAGGTTTTACCCCAACAATGTTTTCATTAGTTTCGCTCACTCTCGAAATCAAGCATTTTTACAGCAGGTTGGAGCAGCCTGTATCTCAGCACAGGAATAAGGTAGGGAAGAATTCTAAGGATCATTTTGACTGCCTCCAGAAGTTAGATCAGATGGCAAATTGGATTTGGTGCTAGGTCTTTCCCTTTAGGTTTTACCCCAACAATGTTTTCATTAGTTTCGCTCACTCTCGAAATCAAGCATTTTACAGCAGGTTGGAGCAGCCTGTATCTCAGCACAGGAATAAGGTAGGGAAGAATTCTAAGGATCATTTTTGACTGCCTCCAGAAGTTAGATCAGATGGCAAATTGGATTTGGTGCTAGGTCTTTCCCTTTAGGTTTTACCCCAACAATGTTTTCATTAGTTTCGCTCACTCTCGAAATCAAGCATTTTACAGCAGGTTGGAGCAGCCTGTATCTCAGCACAGGAATAAGGTAGGGAAGAATTCTAAGGATCATTTTGACTGCCTCCAGAAGTTAGATCAGATGGCAAATTGGATTTGGTGCTAGGCCTTTCCCTTTAGGTTTTACCCCAACAATGTTTTCATTAGTTTCGCTCACTCTCGAAATCAAGCATTTTACAGCAATTTGGAGCAGCCTGTATCTCAGCACAGGAATAAGGTAGGGAAGAATTCTAAGGATCATTTTGACTGCCTCCAGAAGTTAGATCAGATGGCAAATTGGATTTGGTGCTAGGTCTTTCCCTTTAGGTTTTACCCCAACAATGTTTTCATTAGTTTCGCTCACTCTCGAAATCAAGCATTTTACAGCAGGTTGGAGCAGCCTGTATCTCAGCACAGGAATAAGGTAGGGAAGAATTCTAAGGATCATTTTGACTGCCTCCAGAAGTTAGATCAGATGGCAAATTGGATTTGGTGCTAGGTCTTTCCCTTTAGGTTTTACCCCAACAATGTTTTCATTAGTTTCGCTCACTCTCGAAATCAAGCATTTTACAGCAGGTTGGAGCAGCCTGTATCTCAGCACAGGAATAAGGTAGGGAAGAATTCAAATACTCATTTTGACTGCCTCCAGAAGTTAGATCAGATGGCAAATTGGATTTGGTGCTAGGTCTTTCCCTTTAGGTTTTACCCCAACAATGTTTTCATTAGTTTCGCTCACTCTCGAAATCAAGCATTTTACAGCAGGTTGGGGCAGCCTGTATCTCAGCACAGGAATAAGGTAGGGAAGAATTCAAATACTCATTTTGACTGCCTCCAGAAGTTAGATCAGATGGCAAATTGGATTTGATGCTAGGTCTTTCCCTTTAGGTTTTACCCCAACAATGTTTTCATTAGTTTCGCTCACTCTCGAAATCAAGCATTTTACAGCAGGTTGGAGCAGCCTGTATCTCAGCACAGGAATAAGGTAGGGAAGAATTCAAATACTCATTTTGACTGCCTCCAGAAGTTAGATCAGATGGCAAATTGGATTTGGTGCTAGGCCTTTCCCTTTAGGTTTTACCCCAACAATGTTTTCATTAGTTTCGCTCACTCTCGAAATCAAGCATTTTACAGCAGGTTGGAGCAGCCTGTATCTCAGCACAGGAATAAGGTAGGGAAGAATTCTAAGGATCATTTTGACTGCCTCCAGAAGTTAGATCAGATGGCAAATTGGATTTGGTGCTAGGTCTTTCCCTTTAGGTTTTACCCCAACAATGTTTTCATTAGTTTCGCTCACTCTCGAAATCAAGCATTTTACAGCAGGTTGGAGCAGCCTGTATCTCAGCACAGGAATAAGGTAGGGAAAGAATTCAAATACTCATTTTGACTGCCTCCAGAAGTTAGATCAGATGGCAAATTGGATTTGGTGCTAGGCCTTTCCCTTTAGGTTTTACCCCAACAATGTTTTCATTAGTTTCGCTCACTCTCGAAATCAAGCATTTTACAGCAGGTTGGAGCAGCCTGTATCTCAGCACAGGAATAAGGTAGGGAAGAATTCTAAGGATCATTTTGACTGCCTCCAGAAGTTAGATCAGATGGCAAATTGGATTTGGTGCTAGGTCTTTCCCTTTAGGTTTTACCCCAACAATGTTTTCATTAGTTTCGCTCACTCTCGAAATCAAGCATTTTACAGCAGGTTGGAGCAGCCTGTATCTCAGCACAGGAATAAGGTAGGGAAGAATTCAAATACTCATTTTGACTGCCTCCAGAAGTTAGATCAGATGGCAAATTGGATTTGGTGCTAGGCCTTTCCCTTTAGGTTTTACCCCCAACAATGTTTTCATTAGTTTCGCTCACTCTCGAAATCAAGCATTTTACAGCAGGTTGGAGCAGCCTGTATCTCAGTACAGGAATAAGGTAGGGAAGAATTCAAATACTCATTTTGACTGCCTCCAGAAGTTAGATCAGATGGCAAATTGGATTTGGTGCTAGGTCTTTCCCTTTAGGTTTTACCCCAACAATGTTTTCATTAGTTTCGCTCACTCTCGAAATCAAGCATTTTACAGCAGGTTGGAGCAGCCTGTATCTCAGCACAGGAATAAGGTAGGGAAGAATTCTAAGGATCATTTTGACTGCCTCCAGAAGTTAGATCAGATGGCAAATTGGATTTGGTGCTAGGTCTTTCCCTTTAGGTTTTACCCCAACAATGTTTTCATTAGTTTCGCTCACTCTCGAAATCAAGCATTTTACAGCAGGTTGGAGCAGCCTGTATCTCAGCACAGGAATAAGGTAGGGAAGAATTCTAAGGCTCATTTTGACTGCCTCCAGAAGTTAGATCAGATGGCAAATTGGATTTGGTGCTAGGTCTTTCCCTTTAGGTTTTACCCCAACAATGTTTTCATTAGTTTCGCTCACTCTCGAAATCAAGCATTTTACAGCAGGTTGGAGCAGCCTGTATCTCAGCACAGGAATAAGGTAGGGAAGAATTCTAAGGCTCATTTTGACTGCCTCCAGAAGTTAGATCAGATGGCAAATTGGATTTGGTGCTAGGTCTTTCCCTTTAGGTTTTTACCCCAACAATGTTTTCATTAGTTTCGCTCACTCTCGAAATCAAGCATTTTACAGCAGGTTGGAGCAGCCTGTATCTCAGCACAGGAATAAGGTAGGGAAGAATTCTAAGGCTCATTTTGACTGCCTCCAGAAGTTAGATCAGATGGCAAATTGGATTTGGTGCTAGGTCTTTCCCTTTAGGTTTTTACCCCAACAATGTTTTCATTAGTTTCGCTCACTCTCGAAATCAAGCATTTTACAGCAGGTTGGAGCAGCCTGTATCTCAGCACAGGAATAAGGTAGGGAAGAATTCTAAGGATCATTTTGACTGCCTCCAGAAGTTAGATCAGATGGCAAATTGGATTTGGTGCTAGGTCTTTCCCCTTTAGGTTTTACCCCAACAATGTTTTTCATTAGTTTCGCTCACTCTCGAAATCAAGCATTTTACAGCAGGTTGGAGCAGCCTGTATCTCAGCACAGGAATAAGGTAGGGAAGAATTCTAAGGATCATTTTGACTGCCTCCAGAAGTTAGATCAGATGGCAAATTGGATTTGGTGCTAGGTCTTTCCCTTTAGGTTTTACCCCAACAATGTTTTCATTAGTTTCGCTCACTCTCGAAATCAAGCATTTTACAGCAGGTTGGAGCAGCCTGTATCTCAGCACAGGAATAAGGTAGGGAAGAATTCAAATACTCATTTTGACTGCCTCCAGAAGTTAGATCAGATGGCAAATTGGATTTGGTGCTAGGCCTTTCCCTTTAGGTTTTACCCCAACAATGTTTTCATTAGTTTCGCTCACTCTCGAAATCAAGCATTTTACAGCAGGTTGGAGCAGCCTGTATCTCAGCACAGGAATAAGGTAGGGAAGAATTCTAAGGATCATTTTGACTGCCTCCAGAAGTTAGATCAGATGGCAAATTGGATTTGGTGCTAGGTCTTTCCCTTTAGGTTTTACCCCAACAATGTTTTCATTAGTTTCGCTCACTCTCGAAATCAAGCATTTTACAGCAGGTTGGAGCAGCCTGTATCTCAGCACAGGAATAAGGTAGGGAAGAATTCTAAGGATCATTTTGACTGCCTCCAGAAGTTAGATCAGATGGCAAATTGGATTTGGTGCTAGGTCTTTCCCTTTAGGTTTTACCCCAACAATGTTTTCATTAGTTTCGCTCACTCTCGAAATCAAGCATTTTACAGCAGGTTGGAGCAGCCTGTATCTCAGCACAGGAATAAGGTAGGGAAAGAATTCTAAGGATCATTTTGACTGCCTCCAGAAGTTAGATCAGATGGCAAATTGGATTTGGTGCTAGGTCTTTCCCTTTAGGTTTTACCCCAACAATGTTTTCATTAGTTTCGCTCACTCTCGAAATCAAGCATTTTACAGCAGGTTGGAGCAGCCTGTATCTCAGCACAGGAATAAGGTAGGGAAGAATTCTAAGGATCATTTTGACTGCCTCCAGAAGTTAGATCAGATGGCAAATTGGATTTGGTGCTAGGTCTTTCCCTTTAGGTTTTTACCCCAACAATGTTTTCATTAGTTTCGCTCACTCTCGAAATCAAGCATTTTACAGCAGGTTGGAGCAGCCTGTATCTCAGCACAGGAATAAGGTAGGGAAGAATTCTAAGGATCATTTTGACTGCCTCCAGAAGTTAGATCAGATGGCAAATTGGATTTGGTGCTAGGTCTTTCCCTTTAGGTTTTACCCCAACAATGTTTTCATTAGTTTCGCTCACTCTCGAAATCAAGCATTTTACAGCAGGTTGGAGCAGCCTGTATCTCAGCACAGGAATAAGGTAGGGAAGAATTCTAAGGATCATTTTGACTGCCTCCAGAAGTTAGATCAGATGGCAAATTGGATTTGGTGCTAGGTCTTTCCCTTTAGGTTTTACCCCAACAATGTTTTCATTAGTTTCGCTCACTCTCGAAATCAAGCATTTTACAGCAGGTTGGAGCAGCCTGTATCTCAGCACAGGAATAAGGTAGGGAAGAATTCTAAGGATCATTTTGACTGCCTCCAGAAGTTAGATCAGATGGCAAATTGGATTTGGTGCTAGGTCTTTCCCTTTAGGTTTTACCCCAACAATGTTTTCATTAGTTTCGCTCACTCTCGAAATCAAGCATTTTACAGCAGGTTGGAGCAGCCTGTATCTCAGCACAGGAATAAGGTAGGGAAGAATTCAAATACTCATTTTGACTGCCTCCAGAAGTTAGATCAGATGGCAAATTGGATTTGGTGCTAGGTCTTTCCCTTTAGGTTTTACCCCAACAATGTTTTCATTAGTTTCGCTCACTCTCGAAATCAAGCATTTTACAGCAGGTTGGAGCAGCCTGTATCTCAGCACAGGAATAAGGTAGGGAAGAATTCTAAGGATCATTTTTGACTGCCTCCAGAAGTTAGATCAGATGGCAAATTGGATTTGGTGCTAGGTCTTTCCCTTTAGGTTTTACCCCAACAATGTTTTCATTAGTTTCGCTCACTCTCGAAATCAAGCATTTTACAGCAGGTTGGAGCAGCCTGTATCTCAGCACAGGAATAAGGTAGGGAAGAATTCTAAGGCTCATTTTGACTGCCTCCAGAAGTTAGATCAGATGGCAAATTGGATTTGGTGCTAGGTCTTTCCCTTTAGGTTTTACCCCAACAATGTTTTCATTAGTTTCGCTCACTCTCGAAATCAAGCATTTTACAGCAGGTTGGAGCAGCCTGTATCTCAGCACAGGAATAAGGTAGGGAAGAATTCTAAGGATCATTTTGACTGCCTCCAGAAGTTAGATCAGATGGCAAATTGGATTTGGTGCTAGGTCTTTCCCTTTAGGTTTTTACCCCAACAATGTTTTCATTAGTTTCGCTCACTCTCGAAATCAAGCATTTTACAGCAGGTTGGAGCAGCCTGTATCTCAGCACAGGAATAAGGTAGGGAAGAATTCTAAGGATCATTTTGACTGCCTCCAGAAGTTAGATCAGATGGCAAATTGGATTTGGTGCTAGGTCTTTCCCTTTAGGTTTTACCCCAACAATGTTTTCATTAGTTTCGCTCACTCTCGAAATCAAGCATTTTACAGCAGGTTGGAGCAGCCTGTATCTCAGCACAGCAATAAGGTAGGGAAGAATTCTAAGGATCATTTTGACTGCCTCCAGAAGTTAGATCAGATGGCAAATTGGATTTGGTGCTAGGCCTTTCCCTTTAGGTTTTACCCCAACAATGTTTTCATTAGTTTCGCTCACTCTCGAAATCAAGCATTTTACAGCAGGTTGGAGCAGCCTGTATCTCAGCACAGGAATAAGGTAGGGAAGAATTCTAAGGATCATTTTGACTGCCTCCAGAAGTTAGATCAGATGGCAAATTGGATTTGGTGCTAGGTCTTTCCCTTTAGGTTTTACCCCAACAATGTTTTCATTAGTTTCGCTCACTCTCGAAATCAAGCATTTTACAGCAGGTTGGAGCAGCCTGTATCTCAGCACAGGAATAAGGTAGGGAAGAATTCTAAGGATCATTTTGACTGCCTCCAGAAGTTAGATCAGATGGCAAATTGGATTTGGTGCTAGGCCTTTCCCTTTAGGTTTTACCCCAACAATGTTTTCATTAGTTTCGCTCACTCTCGAAATCGAGCATTTTACAGCAGGTTGGAGCAGCCTGTATCTCAGCACAGGAATAAGGTAGGGAAGAATTCAAATACTCATTTTGACTGCCTCCAGAAGTTAGATCAGATGGCAAATTGGATTTGGTGCTAGGTCTTTCCCTTTAGGTTTTACCACAACAATGTTTTCATTAGTTTCGCTCACTCTCGAAATCAAGCATTTTACAGCAGGTTGGAGCAGCCTGTATCTCAGCACAGGAATAAGGTAGGGAAGAATTCTAAGGATCATTTTGACTGCCTCCAGAAGTTAGATCAGATGGCAAATTGGATTTGGTGCTAGGTCTTTCCCTTTAGGTTTTACCCCAACAATGTTTTCATTAGTTTCGCTCACTCTCGAAATCAAGCATTTTACAGCAGGTTGGAGCAGCCTGTATCTCAGCACAGGAATAAGGTAGGGAAGAATTCTAAGGATCATTTTGACTGCCTCCAGAAGTTAGATCAGATGGCAAATTGGATTTGGTGCTAGGTCTTTCCCTTTAGGTTTTACCCCAACAATGTTTTCATTAGTTTCGCTCACTCTCGAAATCAAGCATTTTACAGCAGGTTGGGAGCAGCCTGTATCTCAGCACAGGAATAAGGTAGGGAAGAATTCTAAGGATCATTTTGACTGCCTCCAGAAGTTAGATCAGATGGCGAATTGGATTTGGTGCTAGGACTTTCCCTTTAGGTTTTACCCCAACAATGTTTTTCATTAGTTTCGCTCACTCTCGAAATCAAGCATTTTACAGCAGGTTGGGGCAGCCTGTATCTCAGCACAGGAATAAGGTAGGGAAGAATTCAAATACTCATTTTGACTGCCTCCAGAAGTTAGATCAGATGGCAAATTGGATTTGGTGCTAGGTCTTTCCCTTTAGGTTTTACCCCAACAATGTTTTCATTAGTTTCGCTCACTCTCGAAATCAAGCATTTTACAGCAGGTTGGAGCAGCCTGTATCTCAGCACAGGAAATAAGGTAGGGAAGAATTCAAATACTCATTTTGACTGCCTCCAGAAGTTAGATCAGATGGCAAATTGGATTTGGTGCTAGGCCTTTCCCTTTAGGTTTTTACCCCAACAATGTTTTCATTAGTTTCGCTCACTCTCGAAATCAAGCATTTTACAGCAGGTTGGAGCAGCCTGTATCTCAGCACAGGAATAAGGTAGGGAAGAATTCTAAGGATCATTTTGACTGCCTCCAGAAGTTAGATCAGATGGCAAATTGGATTTGGTGCTAGGTCTTTCCCTTTAGGTTTTACCCCAACAATGTTTTCATTAGTTTCGCTCACTCTCGAAATCAAGCATTTTACAGCAGGTTGGAGCAGCCTGTATCTCAGCACAGGAATAAGGTAGGGAAGAATTCAAATACTCATTTTGACTGCCTCCAGAAGTTAGATCAGATGGCAAATTGGATTTGGTGCTAGGCCTTTCCCTTTAGGTTTTACCCCAACAATGTTTTCATTAGTTTCGCTCACTCTCGAAATCAAGCATTTTACAGCAGGTTGGAGCAGCCTGTATCTCAGTACAGGAATAAGGTAGGGAAGAATTCAAATACTCATTTTGACTGCCTCCAGAAGTTAGATCAGATGGCAAATTGGATTTTGGTGCTAGGTCTTTCCCTTTAGGTTTTACCCCAACAATGTTTTCATTAGTTTCGCTCACTCTCGAAATCAAGCATTTTACAGCAGGTTGGAGCAGCCTGTATCTCAGCACAGGAATAAGGTAGGGAAGAATTCTAAGGATCATTTTGACTGCCTCCAGAAGTTAGATCAGATGGCAAATTGGATTTGGTGCTAGGTCTTTCCCTTTAGGTTTTACCCCAACAATGTTTTCATTAGTTTCGCTCACTCTCGAAATCAAGCATTTTACAGCAGGTTGGAGCAGCCTGTATCTCAGCACAGGAATAAGGTAGGGAAGAATTCTAAGGATCATTTTGACTGCCTCCAGAAGTTAGATCAGATGGCAAATTGGATTTGGTGCTAGGTCTTTCCCTTTAGGTTTTACCCCAACAATGTTTTCATTAGTTTCGCTCACTCTCGAAATCAAGCATTTTACAGCAGGTTGGAGCAGCCTGTATCTCAGCACTAGGAATAAGGTAGGGGAAGAATTCTAAGGATCATTTTGACTGCCTCCAGAAGTTAGATCAGATGGCAAATTGGATTTGGTGCTAGGTCTTTCCCTTTAGGTTTTACCCCAACAATGTTTTCATTAGTTTCGCTCACTCTCGAAATCAAGCATTTTACAGCAGGTTGGAGCAGCCTGTATCTCAGCACAGGAATAAGGTAGGGAAGAATTCTAAGGATCATTTTGACTGCCTCCAGAAGTTAGATCAGATGGCAAATTGGATTTGGTGCTAGGTCTTTCCCTTTAGGTTTTACCCCAACAATGTTTTCATTAGTTTCGCTCACTCTCGAAATCAAGCATTTTACAGCAGGTTTGGAGCAGCCTGTATCTCAGCACAGGAATAAGGTAGGGAAGAATTCTAAGGATCATTTTGACTGCCTCCAGAAGTTAGATCAGATGGCAAATTGGATTTGGTGCTAGGTCTTTCCCTTTAGGTTTTACCCCAACAATGTTTTCATTAGTTTCGCTCACTCTCGAAATCAAGCATTTTACAGCAGGTTGGAGCAGCCTGTTATCTCAGCACAGGAATAAGGTAGGGAAGAATTCTAAGGATCATTTTGACTGCCTCCAGAAGTTAGATCAGATGGCAAATTGGATTTTGGTGCTAGGTCTTTCCCTTTAGGTTTTACCCCCAACAATGTTTTCATTAGTTTCGCTCACTCTCGAAATCAAGCATTTTACAGCAGGTTGGAGCAGCCTGTATCTCAGCACAGGAATAAGGTAGGGAAGAATTCTAAGGATCATTTTGACTGCCTCCAGAAGTTAGATCAGATGGCAAATTGGATTTGGTGCTAGGTCTTTCCCTTTAGGTTTTACCCCAACAATGTTTTTCATTAGTTTCGCTCACTCTCGAAATCAAGCATTTTTACAGCAGGTTGGAGCAGCCTGTATCTCAGCACAGGAATAAGGTAGGGAAGAATTCTAAGGATCATTTTGACTGCCTCCAGAAGTTAGATCAGATGGCAAATTGGATTTGGTGCTAGGTCTTTCCCTTTAGGTTTTACCCCAACAATGTTTTCATTAGTTTCGCTCACATCTCGAAATCAAGCATTTTACAGCAGGTTGGAGCAGCCTGTATCTCAGCACAGGAATAAGGTAGGGAAGAATTCTAAGGATCATTTTGACTGCCTCCAGAAGTTAGATCAGATGGCAAATTGGATTTGGTGCTAGGTCTTTCCCTTTAGGTTTTACCCCAACACAATGTTTTCATTAGTTTCGCTCACTCTCGAAATCAAGCATTTTACAGCAGGTTGGAGCAGCCTGTATCTCAGCACAGGAATAAGGTAGGGAAGAATTCAAATACTCATTTTGACTGCCTCCAGAAGTTAGATCAGATGGCAAATTGGATTTGGTGCTAGGCCTTTCCCTTTAGGTTTTACCCCAACAATGTTTTCATTAGTTTCGCTCACTCTCGAAATCAAGCATTTTACAGCAGGTTGGAGCAGCCTGTATCCACAGGAATAAGGTAGGGAAGAATTCTAAGGATCATTTTGACTGCCTCCAGAAGTTAGATCAGATGGCAAATTGGATTTGGTGCTAGGTCTTTCCCTTTAGGTTTTACCCCAACAATGTTTTCATTAGTTTCGCTCACTCTCGAAATCAAGCATTTTACAGCAGGTTGGAGCAGCCTGTATCTCAGCACAGGAATAAGGTAGGGAAGAATTCTAAGGATCATTTTGACTGCCTCCAGAAGTTAGATCAGATGGCAAATTGGATTTGGTGCTAGGTCTTTCCCTTTAGGTTTTACCCCCAACAATGTTTTCATTAGTTTCGCTCACTCTCGAAATCAAGCATTTTACAGCAGGTTGGAGCAGCCTGTATCTCAGCACAGGAATAAGGTAGGGAAGAATTCTAAGGCTCATTTTGACTGCCTCCAGAAGTTAGATCAGATGGCAAATTGGATTTGGTGCTAGGTCTTTCCCTTTAGGTTTTTACCCCAACAATGTTTTCATTAGTTTCGCTCACTCTCGAAATCAAGCATTTTACAGCAGGTTGGAGCAGCCTGTATCTCAGCACAGGAATAAGGTAGGGAAGAATTCTAAGGCTCATTTTGACTGCCTCCAGAAGTTAGATCAGATGGCAAATTGGATTTGGTGCTAGGTCTTTCCCTTTAGGTTTTACCCCAACAATGTTTTCATTAGTTTCGCTCACTCTCGAAATCAAGCATTTTACAGCAGGTTGGAGCAGCCTGTATCTCAGCACAGGAATAAGGTAGGGAAGAATTCTAAGGCTCATTTTGACTGCCTCCAGAAGTTAGATCAGATGGCAAATTGGATTTGGTGCTAGGTCTTTCCCTTTAGGTTTTACCCCAACAATGTTTTCATTAGTTTCGCTCACTCTCGAAATCAAGCATTTTACAGCAGGTTGGAGCAGCCTGTATCTCAGCACAGGAATAAGGTAGGGAAGAATTCTAAGGATCATTTTGACTGCCTCCAGAAGTTAGATCAGATGGCAAATTGGATTTGGTGCTAGGTCTTTCCCTTTAGGTTTTACCCCAACAATGTTTTCATTAGTTTCGCTCACTCTTGAAATCAAGCATTTTACAGCAGGTTGGAGCAGCCTGTATCTCAGCACAGGAATAAGGTAGGGAAGAATTCTAAGGATCATTTTGACTGCCTCCAGAAGTTAGATCAGATGGCATATTGGATTTGGTGCTAGGTCTTTCTCTTTAGGTTTTACCCCAACAATGTTTTCATTAGTTTCGCTCACTCTCGAAATCAAGCATTTTACAGCAGGTTGGAGCAGCCTGTATCTCAGCACAGGAATAAGGTAGGGAAGAATTCTAAGGATCATTTTGACTGCCTCCAGAAGTTAGATCAGATGGCAAATTGGATTTGGTGCTAGGTCTTTCCCTTTAGGTTTTACCCCAACAATGTTTTCATTAGTTTCGCTCACTCTCGAAATCAAGCATTTTACAGCAGGTTGGAGCAGCCTGTATCTCAGCACAGGAATAAGGTAGGGAAGAATTCTAAGGATCATTTTGACTGCCTCCAGAAGTTAGATCAGATGGCAAATTGGATTTGGTGCTAGGTCTTTCCTTTTAGGTTTTACCCCAACAATGTTTTCATTAGTTTCGCTCACTCTCGAAATCAAGCATTTTACAGCAGGTTGGAGCAGCCTGTATCTCAGCACAGGAATAAGGTAGGGAAGAATTCTAAGGATCATTTTGACTGCCTCCAGAAGTTAGATCAGATGGCAAATTGGATTTGGTGCTAGGTCTTTCCCTTTAGGTTTTACCCCAACAATGTTTTCATTAGTTTCGCTCACTCTCGAAATCAAGCATTTTACAGCAGGTTGGAGCAGCCTGTATCTCAGCACAGGAATAAGGTAGGGAAGAATTCAAATACTCATTTTGACTGCCTCCAGAAGTTAGATCAGATGGCAAATTGGATTTGGTGCTAGGCCTTTCCCTTTAGGTTTTACCCCAACAATGTTTTCATTAGTTTCGCTCACTCTCGAAATCAAGCATTTTACAGCAGGTTGGAGCAGCCTGTATCTCAGCACAGGAATAAGGTAGGGAAGAATTCTAAGGATCATTTTGACTGCCTCCAGAAGTTAGATCAGATGGCAAATTGGATTTGGTGCTAGGTCTTTCCCTTTAGGTTTTACCCCAACAATGTTTTCATTAGTTTCGCTCACTCTCGAAATCAAGCATTTTACAGCAGGTTGGAGCAGCCTGTATCTCAGCACAGGAATAAGGTAGGGAAGAATTCTAAGGATCATTTTGACTGCCTCCAGAAGTTAGATCAGATGGCAAATTGGATTTGGTGCTAGGTCTTTCCCTTTAGGTTTTACCCCAACAATGTTTTCATTAGTTTCGCTCACTCTCGAAATCAAGCATTTTACAGCAGGTTGGAGCAGCCTGTATCTCAGCACAGGAATAAGGTAGGGAAGAATTCTAAGGCTCATTTTGACTGCCTCCAGAAGTTAGATCAGATGGCAAATTGGATTTGGTGCTAGGTCTTTCCCTTTAGGTTTTACCCCAACAATGTTTTCATTAGTTTCGCTCACTCTCGAAATCAAGCATTTTACAGCAGGTTGGAGCAGCCTGTATCTCAGCACAGGAATAAGGTAGGGAAGAATTCTAAGGCTCATTTTGACTGCCTCCAGAAGTTAGATCAGATGGCAAATTGGATTTGGTGCTAGGTCTTTCCCTTTAGGTTTTACCCCAACAATGTTTTCATTAGTTTCGCTCACTCTCGAAATCAAGCATTTTACAGCAGGTTGGAGCAGCCTGTATCTCAGCACAGGAATAAGGTAGGGAAGAATTCTAAGGATCATTTTGACTGCCTCCAGAAGTTAGATCAGATGGCAAATTGGATTTGGTGCTAGGTCTTTCCCTTTAGGTTTTACCCCAACAATGTTTTCATTAGTTTCGCTCACTCTCGAAATCAAGCATTTTACAGCAGGTTGGAGCAGCCTGTATCTCAGCACAGGAATAAGGTAGGGAAGAATTCTAAGGATCATTTTGACTGCCTCCAGAAGTTAGATCAGATGGCAAATTGGATTTGGTGCTAGGTCTTTCCCTTTAGGTTTTACCCCAACAATGTTTTCATTAGTTTCGCTCACTCTCGAAATCAAGCATTTTACAGCAGGTTGGAGCAGCCTGTATCTCAGCACAGGAATAAGGTAGGGAAGAATTCTAAGGATCATTTTGACTGCCTCCAGAAGTTAGATCAGATGGCATATTGGATTTGGTGCTAGGTCTTTCTCTTTAGGTTTTACCCCAACAATGTTTTCATTAGTTTCGCTCACTCTCGAAATCAAGCATTTTACAGCAGGTTGGAGCAGCCTGTATCTCAGCACAGGAATAAGGTAGGGAAGAATTCTAAGGATCATTTTGACTGCCTCCAGAAGTTAGATCAGATGGCAAATTGGATTTGGTGCTAGGTCTTTCCCTTTAGGTTTTACCCCAACAATGTTTTCATTAGTTTCGCTCACTCTCGAAATCAAGCATTTTACAGCAGGTTGGAGCAGCCTGTATCTCAGCACAGGAATAAGGTAGGGAAGAATTCTAAGGATCATTTTGACTGCCTCCAGAAGTTAGATCAGATGGCAAATTGGATTTGGTGCTAGGTCTTTCCCTTTAGGTTTTACCCCAACAATGTTTTCATTAGTTTCGCTCACTCTCGAAATCAAGCATTTTACAGCAGGTTGGAGCAGCCTGTATCTCAGCACAGGAATAAGGTAGGGAAGAATTCTAAGGATCATTTTGACTGCCTCCAGAAGTTAGATCAGATGGCAAATTGGATTTGGTGCTAGGTCTTTCCCTTTAGGTTTTACCCCAACAATGTTTTCATTAGTTTCGCTCACTCTCGAAATCAAGCATTTTACAGCAGGTTGGAGCAGCCTGTATCTCAGCACAGGAATAAGGTAGGGAAGAATTCTAAGGCTCATTTTGACTGCCTCCAGAAGTTAGATCAGATGGCAAATTGGATTTGGTGCTAGGTCTTTCCCTTTAGGTTTTACCCCAACAATGTTTTCATTAGTTTCGCTCACTCTCGAAATCAAGCATTTTACAGCAGGTTGGAGCAGCCTGTATCTCAGCACAGGAATAAGGTAGGGAAGAATTCTAAGGATCATTTTGACTGCCTCCAGAAGTTAGATCAGATGGCAAATTGGATTTGGTGCTAGGTCTTTCCCTTTAGGTTTTACCCCAACAATGTTTTCATTAGTTTCGCTCACTCTCGAAATCAAGCATTTTACAGCAGGTTGGAGCAGCCTGTATCTCAGCACAGGAATAAGGTAGGGAAGAATTCTAAGGATCATTTTGACTGCCTCCAGAAGTTAGATCAGATGGCAAATTGGATTTGGTGCTAGGTCTTTCCCTTTAGGTTTTACCCCAACAATGTTTTCATTAGTTTCGCTCACTCTCGAAATCAAGCATTTTACAGCAGGTTGGAGCAGCCTGTATCTCAGCACAGGAATAAGGTAGGGAAGAATTCTAAGGATCATTTTGACTGCCTCCAGAAGTTAGATCAGATGGCAAATTGGATTTGGTGCTAGGCCTTTCCCTTTAGGTTTTACCCCAACAATGTTTTCATTAGTTTCGCTCACTCTCGAAATCAAGCATTTTACAGCAGGTTGGAGCAGCCTGTATCTCAGCACAGGAATAAGGTAGGGAAGAATTCTAAGGATCATTTTGACTGCCTCCAGAAGTTAGATCAGATGGCAAATTGGATTTGGTGCTAGGTCTTTCCCTTTAGGTTTTACCCCAACAATGTTTTCATTAGTTTCGCTCACTCTCGAAATCAAGCATTTTACAGCAGGTTGGAGCAGCCTGTATCTCAGCACAGGAATAAGGTAGGGAAGAATTCTAAGGATCATTTTGACTGCCTCCAGAAGTTAGATCAGATGGCAAATTGGATTTGGTGCTAGGTCTTTCCCTTTAGGTTTTACCCCAACAATGTTTTCATTAGTTTCGCTCACTCTCGAAATCAAGCATTTTACAGCAGGTTGGAGCAGCCTGTATCTCAGCACAGGAATAAGGTAGGGAAGAATTCTAAGGATCATTTTGACTGCCTCCAGAAGTTAGATCAGATGGCAAATTGGATTTGGTGCTAGGCCTTTCCCTTTAGGTTTTACCCCAACAATGTTTTCATTAGTTTCGCTCACTCTCGAAATCAAGCATTTTACAGCAGGTTGGAGCAGCCTGTATCTCAGCACAGGAATAAGGTAGGGAAGAATTCTAAGGATCATTTTGACTGCCTCCAGAAGTTAGATCAGATGGCAAATTGGATTTGGTGCTAGGTCTTTCCCTTTAGGTTTTACCCCAACAATGTTTTCATTAGTTTCGCTCACTCTCGAAATCAAGCATTTTACAGCAGGTTGGAGCAGCCTGTATCTCAGCACAGGAATAAGGTAGGGAAGAATTCAAATACTCATTTTGACTGCCTCCAGAAGTTAGATCAGATGGCAAATTGGATTTGGTGCTAGGTCTTTCCCTTTAGGTTTTACCCCAACAATGTTTTCATTAGTTTCGCTCACTCTCGAAATCAAGCATTTTACAGCAGGTTGGAGCAGCCTGTATCTCAGCACAGGAATAAGGTAGGGAAGAATTCTAAGGCTCATTTTGACTGCCTCCAGAAGTTAGATCAGATGGCAAATTGGATTTGGTGCTAGGTCTTTCCCTTTAGGTTTTACCCCAACAATGTTTTCATTAGTTTCGCTCACTCTCGAAATCAAGCATTTTACAGCAGGTTGGAGCAGCCTGTATCTCAGCACAGGAATAAGGTAGGGAAGAATTCTAAGGATCATTTTGACTGCCTCCAGAAGTTAGATCAGATGGCAAATTGGATTTGGTGCTAGGTCTTTCCCTTTAGGTTTTACCCCAACAATGTTTTCATTAGTTTCGCTCACTCTCGAAATCAAGCATTTTACAGCAGGTTGGAGCAGCCTGTATCTCAGCACAGGAATAAGGTAGGGAAGAATTCTAAGGATCATTTTGACTGCCTCCAGAAGTTAGATCAGATGGCAAATTGGATTTGGTGCTAGGTCTTTCCCTTTAGGTTTTACCCCAACAATGTTTTCATTAGTTTCGCTCACTCTCGAAATCAAGCATTTTACAGCAGGTTGGAGCAGCCTGTATCTCAGCACAGGAATAAGGTAGGGAAGAATTCTAAGGATCATTTTGACTGCCTCCAGAAGTTAGATCAGATGGCAAATTGGATTTGGTGCTAGGCCTTTCCCTTTAGGTTTTACCCCAACAATGTTTTCATTAGTTTCGCTCACTCTCGAAATCAAGCATTTTACAGCAGGTTGGAGCAGCCTGTATCTCAGCACAGGAATAAGGTAGGGAAGAATTCTAAGGATCATTTTGACTGCCTCCAGAAGTTAGATCAGATGGCAAATTGGATTTGGTGCTAGGTCTTTCCCTTTAGGTTTTACCCCAACAATGTTTTCATTAGTTTCGCTCACTCTCGAAATCAAGCATTTTACAGCAGGTTGGAGCAGCCTGTATCTCAGCACAGGAATAAGGTAGGGAAGAATTCAAATACTCATTTTGACTGCCTCCAGAAGTTAGATCAGATGGCAAATTGGATTTGGTGCTAGGTCTTTCCCTTTAGGTTTTACCCCAACAATGTTTTCATTAGTTTCGCTCACTCTCGAAATCAAGCATTTTACAGCAGGTTGGAGCAGCCTGTATCTCAGCACAGGAATAAGGTAGGGAAGAATTCTAAGGATCATTTTGACTGCCTCCAGAAGTTAGATCAGATGGCAAATTGGATTTGGTGCTAGGTCTTTCCCTTTAGGTTTTACCCCAACAATGTTTTCATTAGTTTCGCTCACTCTCGAAATCAAGCATTTTACAGCAGGTTGGAGCAGCCTGTATCTCAGCACAGGAATAAGGTAGGGAAGAATTCTAAGGATCATTTTGACTGCCTCCAGAAGTTAGATCAGATGGCAAATTGGATTTGGTGCTAGGTCTTTCCCTTTAGGTTTTACCCCAACAATGTTTTCATTAGTTTCGCTCACTCTCGAAATCAAGCATTTTACAGCAGGTTGGAGCAGCCTGTATCTCAGCACAGGAATAAGGTAGGGAAGAATTCTAAGGATCATTTTGACTGCCTCCAGAAGTTAGATCAGATGGCAAATTGGATTTGGTGCTAGGACTTTCCCTTTAGGTTTTACCCCAACAATGTTTTCATTAGTTTCGCTCACTCTCGAAATCAAGCATTTTACAGCAGGTTGGGGCAGCCTGTATCTCAGCACAGGAATAAGGTAGGGAAGAATTCAAATACTCATTTTGACTGCCTCCAGAAGTTAGATCAGATGGCAAATTGGATTTGGTGCTAGGTCTTTCCCTTTAGGTTTTACCCCAACAATGTTTTCATTAGTTTCGCTCACTCTCGAAATCAAGCATTTTACAGCAGGTTGGAGCAGCCTGTATCTCAGCACAGGAATAAGGTAGGGAAGAATTCAAATACTCATTTTGACTGCCTCCAGAAGTTAGATGAGATGGCAAATTGGATTTGGTGCTAGGCCTTTCCCTTTAGGTTTTACCCCAACAATGTTTTCATTAGTTTCGCTCACTCTCGAAATCAAGCATTTTACAGCAGGTTGGAGCAGCCTGTATCTCAGCACAGGAATAAGGTAGGGAAGAATTCTAAGGCTCATTTTGACTGCCTCCAGAAGTTAGATCAGATGGCAAATTGGATTTGGTGCTAGGTCTTTCCCTTTAGGTTTTACCCCAACAATGTTTTCATTAGTTTCGCTCACTCTCGAAATCAAGCATTTTACAGCAGGTTGGAGCAGCCTGTATCTCAGCACAGGAATAAGGTAGGGAAGAATTCTAAGGATCATTTTGACTGCCTCCAGAAGTTAGATCAGATGGCAAATTGGATTTGGTGCTAGGTCTTTCCCTTTAGGTTTTACCCCAACAATGTTTTCATTAGTTTCGCTCACTCTCGAAATCAAGCATTTTACAGCAGGTTGGAGCAGCCTGTATCTCAGCACAGGAATAAGGTAGGGAAGAATTCTAAGGATCATTTTGACTGCCTCCAGAAGTTAGATCAGATGGCAAATTGGATTTGGTGCTAGGTCTTTCCCTTTAGGTTTTACCCCAACAATGTTTTCATTAGTTTCGCTCACTCTCGAAATCAAGCATTTTACAGCAGGTTGGAGCAGCCTGTATCTCAGCACAGGAATAAGGTAGGGAAGAATTCTAAGGATCATTTTGACTGCCTCCAGAAGTTAGATCAGATGGCAAATTGGATTTGGTGCTAGGTCTTTCCCTTTAGGTTTTACCCCAACAATGTTTTCATTAGTTTCGCTCACTCTCGAAATCAAGCATTTTACAGCAGGTTGGAGCAGCCTGTATCTCAGCACAGGAATAAGGTAGGGAAGAATTCAAATACTCATTTTGACTGCCTCCAGAAGTTAGATCAGATGGCAAATTGGATTTGGTGCTAGGTCTTTCCCTTTAGGTTTTACCCCAACAATGTTTTCATTAGTTTCGCTCACTCTCGAAATCAAGCATTTTACAGCAGGTTGGAGCAGCCTGTATCTCAGCACAGGAATAAGGTAGGGAAGAATTCTAAGGATCATTTTGACTGCCTCCAGAAGTTAGATCAGATGGCAAATTGGATTTGGTGCTAGGTCTTTCCCTTTAGGTTTTACCCCAACAATGTTTTCATTAGTTTCGCTCACTCTCGAAATCAAGCATTTTACAGCAGGTTGGAGCAGCCTGTATCTCAGCACAGGAATAAGGTAGGGAAGAATTCTAAGGATCATTTTGACTGCCTCCAGAAGTTAGATCAGATGGCAAATTGGATTTGGTGCTAGGTCTTTCCCTTTAGGTTTTACCCCAACAATGTTTTCATTAGTTTCGCTCACTCTCGAAATCAAGCATTTTACAGCAGGTTGGAGCAGCCTGTATCTCAGCACAGGAATAAGGTAGGGAAGAATTCTAAGGATCATTTTGACTGCCTCCAGAAGTTAGATCAGATGGCAAATTGGATTTGGTGCTAGGCCTTTCCCTTTAGGTTTTACCCCAACAATGTTTTCATTAGTTTCGCTCACTCTCGAAATCAAGCATTTTACAGCAGGTTGGAGCAGCCTGTATCTCAGCACAGGAATAAGGTAGGGAAGAATTCTAAGGATCATTTTGACTGCCTCCAGAAGTTAGATCAGATGGCAAATTGGATTTGGTGCTAGGTCTTTCCCTTTAGGTTTTACCCCCAACAATGTTTTCATTAGTTTCGCTCACTCTCGAAATCAAGCATTTTACAGCAGGTTGGAGCAGCCTGTATCTCAGCACAGGAATAAGGTAGGGAAGAATTCTAAGGATCATTTTGACTGCCTCCAGAAGTTAGATCAGATGGCAAATTGGATTTGGTGCTAGGCCTTTCCCTTTAGGTTTTACCCCAACAATGTTTTCATTAGTTTCGCTCACTCTCGAAATCAAGCATTTTACAGCAGGTTGGAGCAGCCTGTATCTCAGCACAGGAATAAGGTAGGGAAGAATTCTAAGGATCATTTTGACTGCCTCCAGAAGTTAGATCAGATGGCAAATTGGATTTGGTGCTAGGTCTTTCCCTTTAGGTTTTACCCCAACAATGTTTTCATTAGTTTCGCTCACTCTCGAAATCAAGCATTTTACAGCAGGTTGGAGCAGCCTGTATCTCAGCACAGGAATAAGGTAGGGAAGAATTCTAAGGATCATTTTGACTGCCTCCAGAAGTTAGATCAGATGGCAAATTGGATTTGGTGCTAGGTCTTTCCCTTTAGGTTTTACCCCAACAATGTTTTCATTAGTTTCGCTCACTCTCGAAATCAAGCATTTTACAGCAGGTTGGAGCAGCCTGTATCTCAGCACAGGAATAAGGTAGGGAAGAATTCAAATACTCATTTTGACTGCCTCCAGAAGTTAGATCAGATGGCAAATTGGATTTGGTGCTAGGTCTTTCCCTTTAGGTTTTACCCCAACAATGTTTTCATTAGTTTCGCTCACTCTCGAAATCAAGCATTTTACAGCAGGTTGGAGCAGCCTGTATCTCAGCACAGGAATAAGGTAGGGAAGAATTCTAAGGATCATTTTGACTGCCTCCAGAAGTTAGATCAGATGGCAAATTGGATTTGGTGCTAGGTCTTTCCCTTTAGGTTTTACCCCAACAATGTTTTCATTAGTTTCGCTCACTCTCGAAATCAAGCATTTTACAGCAGGTTGGAGCAGCCTGTATCTCAGCACAGGAATAAGGTAGGGAAGAATTCTAAGGATCATTTTGACTGCCTCCAGAAGTTAGATCAGATGGCAAATTGGATTTGGTGCTAGGTCTTTCCCTTTAGGTTTTACCCCAACAATGTTTTCATTAGTTTCGCTCACTCTCGAAATCAAGCATTTTACAGCAGGTTGGAGCAGCCTGTATCTCAGCACAGGAATAAGGTAGGGAAGAATTCTAAGGATCATTTTGACTGCCTCCAGAAGTTAGATCAGATGGCAAATTGGATTTGGTGCTAGGACTTTCCCTTTAGGTTTTACCCCAACAATGTTTTCATTAGTTTCGCTCACTCTCGAAATCAAGCATTTTACAGCAGGTTGGGGCAGCCTGTATCTCAGCACAGGAATAAGGTAGGGAAGAATTCAAATACTCATTTTGACTGCCTCCAGAAGTTAGATCAGATGGCAAATTGGATTTGGTGCTAGGTCTTTCCCTTTAGGTTTTACCCCAACAATGTTTTCATTAGTTTCGCTCACTCTCGAAATCAAGCATTTTACAGCAGGTTGGAGCAGCCTGTATCTCAGCACAGGAATAAGGTAGGGAAGAATTCAAATACTCATTTTGACTGCCTCCAGAAGTTAGATGAGATGGCAAATTGGATTTGGTGCTAGGCCTTTCCCTTTAGGTTTTACCCCAACAATGTTTTCATTAGTTTCGCTCACTCTCGAAATCAAGCATTTTACAGCAGGTTGGAGCAGCCTGTATCTCAGCACAGGAATAAGGTAGGGAAGAATTCTAAGGCTCATTTTGACTGCCTCCAGAAGTTAGATCAGATGGCAAATTGGATTTGGTGCTAGGTCTTTCCCTTTAGGTTTTACCCCAACAATGTTTTCATTAGTTTCGCTCACTCTCGAAATCAAGCATTTTACAGCAGGTTGGAGCAGCCTGTATCTCAGCACAGGAATAAGGTAGGGAAGAATTCTAAGGATCATTTTGACTGCCTCCAGAAGTTAGATCAGATGGCAAATTGGATTTGGTGCTAGGTCTTTCCCTTTAGGTTTTACCCCAACAATGTTTTCATTAGTTTCGCTCACTCTCGAAATCAAGCATTTTACAGCAGGTTGGAGCAGCCTGTATCTCAGCACAGGAATAAGGTAGGGAAGAATTCTAAGGATCATTTTGACTGCCTCCAGAAGTTAGATCAGATGGCAAATTGGATTTGGTGCTAGGTCTTTCCCTTTAGGTTTTACCCCAACAATGTTTTCATTAGTTTCGCTCACTCTCGAAATCAAGCATTTTACAGCAGGTTGGAGCAGCCTGTATCTCAGCACAGGAATAAGGTAGGGAAGAATTCTAAGGATCATTTTGACTGCCTCCAGAAGTTAGATCAGATGGCAAATTGGATTTGGTGCTAGGTCTTTCCCTTTAGGTTTTACCCCAACAATGTTTTCATTAGTTTCGCTCACTCTCGAAATCAAGCATTTTACAGCAGGTTGGAGCAGCCTGTATCTCAGCACAGGAATAAGGTAGGGAAGAATTCTAAGGATCATTTTGACTGCCTCCAGAAGTTAGATCAGATGGCAAATTGGATTTGGTGCTAGGTCTTTCCCTTTAGGTTTTACCCCAACAATGTTTTCATTAGTTTCGCTCACTCTCGAAATCAAGCATTTTACAGCAGGTTGGAGCAGCCTGTATCTCAGCACAGGAATAAGGTAGGGAAGAATTCTAAGGATCATTTTGACTGCCTCCAGAAGTTAGATCAGATGGCAAATTGGATTTGGTGCTAGGTCTTTCCCTTTAGGTTTTACCCCAACAATGTTTTCATTAGTTTCGCTCACTCTCGAAATCAAGCATTTTACAGCAGGTTGGAGCAGCCTGTATCTCAGCACAGGAATAAGGTAGGGAAGAATTCTAAGGATCATTTTGACTGCCTCCAGAAGTTAGATCAGATGGCAAATTGGATTTGGTGCTAGGTCTTTCCCTTTAGGTTTTACCCCAACAATGTTTTCATTAGTTTCGCTCACTCTCGAAATCAAGCATTTTACAGCAGGTTGGAGCAGCCTGTATCTCAGCACAGGAATAAGGTAGGGAAGAATTCTAAGGATCATTTTGACTGCCTCCAGAAGTTAGATCAGATGGCAAATTGGATTTGGTGCTAGGCCTTTCCCTTTAGGTTTTACCCCAACAATGTTTTCATTAGTTTCGCTCACTCTCGAAATCAAGCATTTTACAGCAGGTTGGAGCAGCCTGTATCTCAGCACAGGAATAAGGTAGGGAAGAATTCTAAGGATCATTTTGACTGCCTCCAGAAGTTAGATCAGATGGCAAATTGGATTTGGTGCTAGGTCTTTCCCTTTAGGTTTTACCCCAACAATGTTTTCATTAGTTTCGCTCACTCTCGAAATCAAGCATTTTACAGCAGGTTGGAGCAGCCTGTATCTCAGCACAGGAATAAGGTAGGGAAGAATTCTAAGGATCATTTTGACTGCCTCCAGAAGTTAGATCAGATGGCAAATTGGATTTGGTGCTAGGTCTTTCCCTTTAGGTTTTACCCCAACAATGTTTTCATTAGTTTCGCTCACTCTCGAAATCAAGCATTTTACAGCAGGTTGGAGCAGCCTGTATCTCAGCACAGGAATAAGGTAGGGAAGAATTCAAATACTCATTTTGACTGCCTCCAGAAGTTAGATCAGATGGCAAATTGGATTTGGTGCTAGGCCTTTCCCTTTAGGTTTTACCCCAACAATGTTTTCATTAGTTTCGCTCACTCTCGAAATCAAGCATTTTACAGCAGGTTGGAGCAGCCTGTATCTCAGCACAGGAATAAGGTAGGGAAGAATTCTAAGGCTCATTTTGACTGCCTCCAGAAGTTAGATCAGATGGCAAATTGGATTTGGTGCTAGGTCTTTCCCTTTAGGTTTTACCCCAACAATGTTTTCATTAGTTTCGCTCACTCTCGAAATCAAGCATTTTACAGCAGGTTGGAGCAGCCTGTATCTCAGCACAGGAATAAGGTAGGGAAGAATTCTAAGGATCATTTTGACTGCCTCCAGAAGTTAGATCAGATGGCCAATGCAATTTGGTGCTAGGCCTTTCCCTTTAGGTTTTACCCCAACAATGTTTTCATTAGTTTCGCTCACTCTCGAAATCAAGCATTTTACAGCAGGTTGGAGCAGCCTGTATCTCAGCACAGGAATAAGGTAGGGAAGAATTCTAAGGATCATTTTGACTGCCTCCAGAAGTTAGATCAGATGGCAAATTGGATTTGGTGCTAGGTCTTTCCCTTTAGGTTTTACCCCAACAATGTTTTCATTAGTTTCGCTCACTCTCGAAATCAAGCATTTTACAGCAGGTTGGAGCAGCCTGTATCTCAGCACAGGAATAAGGTAGGGAAGAATTCTAAGGATCATTTTGACTGCCTCCAGAAGTTAGATCAGATGGCAAATTGGATTTGGTGCTAGGTCTTTCCCTTTAGGTTTTACCCCAACAATGTTTTCATTAGTTTCGCTCACTCTCGAAATCAAGCATTTTACAGCAGGTTGGAGCAGCCTGTATCTCAGCACAGGAATAAGGTAGGGAAGAATTCTAAGGATCATTTTGACTGCCTCCAGAAGTTAGATCAGATGGCAAATTGGATTTGGTGCTAGGTCTTTCCCTTTAGGTTTTACCCCAACAATGTTTTCATTAGTTTCGCTCACTCTCGAAATCAAGCATTTTACAGCAGGTTGGAGCAGCCTGTATCTCAGCACAGGAATAAGGTAGGGAAGAATTCTAAGGATCATTTTGACTGCCTCCAGAAGTTAGATCAGATGGCAAATTGGATTTGGTGCTAGGTCTTTCCCTTTAGGTTTTACCCCAACAATGTTTTCATTAGTTTCGCTCACTCTCGAAATCAAGCATTTTACAGCAGGTTGGAGCAGCCTGTATCTCAGCACAGGAATAAGGTAGGGAAGAATTCTAAGGATCATTTTGACTGCCTCCAGAAGTTAGATCAGATGGCAAATTGGATTTGGTGCTAGGTCTTTCCCTTTAGGTTTTACCCCAACAATGTTTTCATTAGTTTCGCTCACTCTCGAAATCAAGCATTTTACAGCAGGTTGGAGCAGCCTGTATCTCAGCACAGGAATAAGGTAGGGAAGAATTCTAAGGATCATTTTGACTGCCTCCAGAAGTTAGATCAGATGGCAAATTGGATTTGGTGCTAGGCCTTTCCCTTTAGGTTTTACCCCAACAATGTTTTCATTAGTTTCGCTCACTCTCGAAATCAAGCATTTTACAGCAGGTTGGAGCAGCCTGTATCTCAGCACAGGAATAAGGTAGGGAAGAATTCAAATACTCATTTTGACTGCCTCCAGAAGTTAGATCAGATGGCAAATTGGATTTGGTGCTAGGTCTTTCCCTTTAGGTTTTACCCCAACAATGTTTTCATTAGTTTCGCTCACTCTCGAAATCAAGCATTTTACAGCAGGTTGGAGCAGCCTGTATCTCAGCACAGGAATAAGGTAGGGAAGAATTCTAAGGATCATTTTGACTGCCTCCAGAAGTTAGATCAGATGGCAAATTGGATTTGGTGCTAGGTCTTTCCCTTTAGGTTTTACCCCAACAATGTTTTCATTAGTTTCGCTCACTCTCGAAATCAAGCATTTTACAGCAGGTTGGGGCAGCCTGTATCTCAGCACAGGAATAAGGTAGGGAAGAATTCTAAGGATCATTTTGACTGCCTCCAGAAGTTAGATCAGATGGCAAATTGGATTTGGTGCTAGGTCTTTCCCTTTAGGTTTTACCCCAACAATGTTTTCATTAGTTTCGCTCACTCTCGAAATCAAGCATTTTACAGCAGGTTGGAGCAGCCTGTATCTCAGCACAGGAATAAGGTAGGGAAGAATTCTAAGGATCATTTTGACTGCCTCCAGAAGTTAGATCAGATGGCAAATTGGATTTGGTGCTAGGACTTTCCCTTTAGGTTTTACCCCAACAATGTTTTCATTAGTTTCGCTCACTCTCGAAATCAAGCATTTTACAGCAGGTTGGGGCAGCCTGTATCTCAGCACAGGAATAAGGTAGGGAAGAATTCAAATACTCATTTTGACTGCCTCCAGAAGTTAGATCAGATGGCAAATTGGATTTGGTGCTAGGTCTTTCCCTTTAGGTTTTACCCCAACAATGTTTTCATTAGTTTCGCTCACTCTCGAAATCAAGCATTTTACAGCAGGTTGGAGCAGCCTGTATCTCAGCACAGGAATAAGGTAGGGAAGAATTCTAAGGATCATTTTGACTGCCTCCAGAAGTTAGATCAGATGGCAAATTGGATTTGGTGCTAGGTCTTTCCCTTTAGGTTTTACCCCAACAATGTTTTCATTAGTTTCGCTCACTCTCGAAATCAAGCATTTTACAGCAGGTTGGAGCAGCCTGTATCTCAGCACAGGAATAAGGTAGGGAAGAATTCAAATACTCATTTTGACTGCCTCCAGAAGTTAGATCAGATGGCAAATTGGATTTGGTGCTAGGTCTTTCCCTTTAGGTTTTACCCCAACAATGTTTTCATTAGTTTCGCTCACTCTCGAAATCAAGCATTTTACAGCAGGTTGGAGCAGCCTGTATCTCAGCACAGGAATAAGGTAGGGAAGAATTCTAAGGATCATTTTGACTGCCTCCAGAAGTTAGATCAGATGGCAAATTGGATTTGGTGCTAGGTCTTTCCCTTTAGGTTTTACCCCAACAATGTTTTCATTAGTTTCGCTCACTCTCGAAATCAAGCATTTTACAGCAGGTTGGAGCAGCCTGTATCTCAGCACAGGAATAAGGTAGGGAAGAATTCTAAGGCTCATTTTGACTGCCTCCAGAAGTTAGATCAGATGGCAAATTGGATTTGGTGCTAGGTCTTTCCCTTTAGGTTTTACCCCAACAATGTTTTCATTAGTTTCGCTCACTCTCGAAATCAAGCATTTTACAGCAGGTTGGGGCAGCCTGTATCTCAGCACAGGAATAAGGTAGGGAAGAATTCAAATACTCATTTTGACTGCCTCCAGAAGTTAGATCAGATGGCAAATTGGATTTGGTGCTAGGTCTTTCCCTTTAGGTTTTACCCCAACAATGTTTTCATTAGTTTCGCTCACTCTCGAAATCAAGCATTTTACAGCAGGTTGGAGCAGCCTGTATCTCAGCACAGGAATAAGGTAGGGAAGAATTCTAAGGATCATTTTGACTGCCTCCAGAAGTTAGATCAGATGGCAAATTGGATTTGGTGCTAGGTCTTTCCCTTTAGGTTTTACCCCAACAATGTTTTCATTAGTTTCGCTCACTCTCGAAATCAAGCATTTTACAGCAGGTTGGAGCAGCCTGTATCTCAGCACAGGAATAAGGTAGGGAAGAATTCAAATACTCATTTTGACTGCCTCCAGAAGTTAGATCAGATGGCAAATTGGATTTGGTGCTAGGCCTTTCCCTTTAGGTTTTACCCCAACAATGTTTTCATTAGTTTCGCTCACTCTCGAAATCAAGCATTTTACAGCAGGTTGGAGCAGCCTGTATCTCAGCACAGGAATAAGGTAGGGAAGAATTCAAATACTCATTTTGACTGCCTCCAGAAGTTAGATCAGATGGCAAATTGGATTTGGTGCTAGGTCTTTCCCTTTAGGTTTTACCCCAACAATGTTTTCATTAGTTTCGCTCACTCTCGAAATCAAGCATTTTACAGCAGGTTGGAGCAGCCTGTATCTCAGCACAGGAATAAGGTAGGGAAGAATTCTAAGGATCATTTTGACTGCCTCCAGAAGTTAGATCAGATGGCAAATTGGATTTGGTGCTAGGTCTTTCCCTTTAGGTTTTACCCCAACAATGTTTTCATTAGTTTCGCTCACTCTCGAAATCAAGCATTACAGCAGGTTGGAGCAGCCTGTATCTCAGCACAGGAATAAGGTAGGGAAGAATTCTAAGGATCATTTTGACTGCCTCCAGAAGTTAGATCAGATGGCAAATTGGATTTGGTGCTAGGTCTTTCCCTTTAGGTTTTACCCCAACAATGTTTTCATTAGTTTCGCTCACTCTCGAAATCAAGCATTTTACAGCAGGTTGGAGCAGCCTGTATCTCAGCACAGGAATAAGGTAGGGGAAGAATTCTAAGGATCATTTTGACTGCCTCCAGAAGTTAGATCAGATGGCAAATTGGATTTGGTGCTAGGTCTTTCCCTTTAGGTTTTACCCCAACAATGTTTTCATTAGTTTTGCTCACTCTCGAAATCAAGCATTTTACAGCAGGTTGGAGCAGCCTGTATCTCAGCACAGGAATAAGGTAGGGAAGAATTCTAAGGATCATTTTGACTGCCTCCAGAAGTTAGATCAGATGGCAAATTGGATTTGGTGCTAGGTCTTTCCCTTTAGGTTTTACCCCAACAATGTTTTCATTAGTTTCGCTCACTCTCGAAATCAAGCATTTTACAGCAGGTTGGAGCAGCCTGTATCTCAGCACAGGAATAAGGTAGGGAAGAATTCAAATACTCATTTTGACTGCCTCCAGAAGTTAGATCAGATGGCAAATTGGATTTGGTGCTAGGTCTTTCCCTTTAGGTTTTACCCCCAACAATGTTTCATTAGTTTCGCTCACTCTCGAAATCAAGCATTTTACAGCAGGTTGGAGCAGCCTGTATCTCAGCACAGGAATAAGGTAGGGAAGAATTCTAAGGATCATTTTGACTGCCTCCAGAAGTTAGATCAGATGGCAAATTGGATTTGGTGCTAGGTCTTTCCCTTTAGGTTTTACCCCAACAATGTTTTCATTAGTTTCGCTCACTCTCGAAATCAAGCATTTTACAGCAGGTTGGAGCAGCCTGTATCTCAGCACAGGAATAAGGTAGGGAAGAATTCTAAGGATCATTTTGACTGCCTCCAGAAGTTAGATCAGATGGCAAATTGGATTTGGTGCTAGGTCTTTCCCTTTAGGTTTTACCCCAACAATGTTTTCATTAGTTTCGCTCACTCTCGAAATCAAGCATTTTACAGCAGGTTGGGGCAGCCTGTATCTCAGCACAGGAATAAGGTAGGGAAGAATTCAAATACTCATTTTGACTGCCTCCAGAAGTTAGATCAGATGGCAAATTGGATTTGGTGCTAGGTCTTTCCCTTTAGGTTTTACCCCAACAATGTTTTTCATTAGTTTCGCTCACTCTCGAAATCAAGCATTTTACAGCAGGTTGGAGCAGCCTGTATCTCAGCACAGGAATAAGGTAGGGAAGAATTCTAAGGATCATTTTGACTGCCTCCAGAAGTTAGATCAGATGGCAAATTGGATTTGGTGCTAGGTCTTTCCCTTTAGGTTTTACCCCAACAATGTTTTCATTAGTTTCGCTCACTCTCGAAATCAAGCATTTTACAGCAGGTTGGAGCAGCCTGTATCTCAGCACAGGAATAAGGTAGGGAAGAATTCAAATACTCATTTTGACTGCCTCCAGAAGTTAGATCAGATAGCAAATTGGATTTGGTGCTAGGCCTTTCCCTTTAGGTTTTACCCCAACAATGTTTTCATTAGTTTCGCTCACTCTCGAAATCAAGCATTTTACAGCAGGTTGGAGCAGCCTGTATCTCAGCACAGGAATAAGGTAGGGAAGAATTCAAATACTCATTTTGACTGCCTCCAGAAGTTAGATCAGATGGCAAATTGGATTTGGTGCTAGGTCTTTCCCTTTAGGTTTTACCCCAACAATGTTTTCATTAGTTTCGCTCACTCTCGAAATCAAGCATTTTACAGCAGGTTGGAGCAGCCTGTATCTCAGCACAGGAATAAGGTAGGGAAGAATTCTAAGGATCATTTTGACTGCCTCCAGAAGTTAGATCAGATGGCAAATTGGATTTGGTGCTAGGTCTTTCCCTTTAGGTTTTACCCCAACAATGTTTTCATTAGTTTCGCTCACTCTCGAAATCAAGCATTTTACAGCAGGTTGGAGCAGCCTGTATCTCAGCACAGGAATAAGGTAGGGAAGAATTCTAAGGATCATTTTGACTGCCTCCAGAAGTTAGATCAGATGGCAAATTGGATTTGGTGCTAGGTCTTTCCCTTTAGGTTTTTACCCCAACAATGTTTTCATTAGTTTCGCTCACTCTCGAAATCAAGCATTTTACAGCAGGTTGGAGCAGCCTGTATCTCAGCACAGGAATAAGGTAGGGAAGAATTCTAAGGATCATTTTGACTGCCTCCAGAAGTTAGATCAGATGGCAAATTGGATTTGGTGCTAGGTCTTTCCCTTTAGGTTTTACCCCAACAATGTTTTCATTAGTTTCGCTCACTCTCGAAATCAAGCATTTTACAGCAGGTTGGAGCAGCCTGTATCTCAGCACAGGAATAAGGTAGGGAAGAATTCTAAGGATCATTTTGACTGCCTCCAGAAGTTAGATCAGATGGCAAATTGGATTTGGTGCTAGGTCTTTCCCTTTAGGTTTTACCCCAACAATGTTTTCATTAGTTTCGCTCACTCTCGAAATCAAGCATTTTACAGCAGGTTGGAGCAGCCTGTATCTCAGCACAGGAATAAGGTAGGGAAGAATTCAAATACTCATTTTGACTGCCTCCAGAAGTTAGATCAGATGGCAAATTGGATTTGGTGCTAGGCCTTTCCCTTTAGGTTTTACCCCAACAATGTTTTCATTAGTTTCGCTCACTCTCGAAATCAAGCATTTTACAGCAGGTTGGAGCAGCCTGTATCTCAGCACAGGAATAAGGTAGGGAAGAATTCTAAGGATCATTTTGACTGCCTCCAGAAGTTAGATCAGATGGCAAATTGGATTTGGTGCTAGGTCTTTCCCTTTAGGTTTTACCCCAACAATGTTTTCATTAGTTTCGCTCACTCTCGAAATCAAGCATTTTACAGCAGGTTGGAGCAGCCTGTATCTCAGCACAGGAATAAGGTAGGGAAGAATTCTAAGGATCATTTTGACTGCCTCCAGAAGTTAGATCAGATGGCAAATTGGATTGGTGCTAGGTCTTTCCCTTTAGGTTTTACCCCAACAATGTTTTCATTAGTTTCGCTCACTCTCGAAATCAAGCATTTTACAGCAGGTTGGAGCAGCCTGTATCTCAGCACAGGAATAAGGTAGGGAAGAATTCTAAGGATCATTTTGACTGCCTCCAGAAGTTAGATCAGATGGCAAATTGGATTTGGTGCTAGGTCTTTCCCTTTAGGTTTTACCCCAACAATGTTTTCATTAGTTTCGCTCACTCTCGAAATCAAGCATTTTACAGCAGGTTGGAGCAGCCTGTATCTCAGCACAGGAATAAGGTAGGGAAGAATTCTAAGGATCATTTTGACTGCCTCCAGAAGTTAGATCAGATGGCAAATTGGATTTGGTGCTAGGACTTTCCCTTTAGGTTTTACCCCAACAATGTTTTCATTAGTTTCGCTCACTCTCGAAATCAAGCATTTTACAGCAGGTTGGAGCAGCCTGTATCTCAGCACAGGAATAAGGTAGGGAAGAATTCTAAGGATCATTTTGACTGCCTCCAGAAGTTAGATCAGATGGCAAATTGGATTTGGTGCTAGGTCTTTCCCTTTAGGTTTTACCCCAACAATGTTTTCATTAGTTTCGCTCACTCTCGAAATCAAGCATTTTACAGCAGGTTGGAGCAGCCTGTATCTCAGCACAGGAATAAGGTAGGGAAGAATTCTAAGGATCATTTTGACTGCCTCCAGAAGTTAGATCAGATGGCAAATTGGATTTGGTGCTAGGACTTTCCCTTTAGGTTTTACCCCAACAATGTTTTCATTAGTTTCGCTCACTCTCGAAATCAAGCATTTTACAGCAGGTTGGAGCAGCCTGTATCTCAGCACAGGAATAAGGTAGGGAAGAATTCTAAGGATCATTTTGACTGCCTCCAGAAGTTAGATCAGATGGCAAATTGGATTTGGTGCTAGGTCTTTCCCTTTAGGTTTTACCCCAACAATGTTTTCATTAGTTTTCGCTCACTCTCGAAATCAAGCATTTTACAGCAGGTTGGAGCAGCCTGTATCTCAGCACAGGAATAAGGTAGGGAAGAATTCTAAGGATCATTTTGACTGCCTCCAGAAGTTAGATCAGATGGCAAATTGGATTTGGTGCTAGGCCTTTCCCTTTAGGTTTTACCCCAACAATGTTTTCATTAGTTTCGCTCACTCTCGAAATCAAGCATTTTACAGCAGGTTGGAGCAGCCTGTATCTCAGCACAGGAATAAGGTAGGGAAGAATTCAAATACTCATTTTGACTGCCTCCAGAAGTTAGATCAGATGGCAAATTGGATTTGGTGCTAGGTCTTTCCCTTTAGGTTTTACCCCAACAATGTTTTCATTAGTTTCGCTCACTCTCGAAATCAAGCATTTTACAGCAGGTTGGAGCAGCCTGTATCTCAGCACAGGAATAAGGTAGGGAAGAATTCTAAGGATCATTTTGACTGCCTCCAGAAGTTAGATCAGATGGCAAATTGGATTTGGTGCTAGGCCTTTCCCTTTAGGTTTTACCCCAACAATGTTTTCATTAGTTTCGCTCACTCTCGAAATCAAGCATTTTACAGCAGGTTGGAGCAGCCTGTATCTCAGCACAGGAATAAGGTAGGGAAGAATTCTAAGGATCATTTTGACTGCCTCCAGAAGTTAGATCAGATGGCAAATTGGATTTGGTGCTAGGTCTTTCCCTTTAGGTTTTACCCCAACAATGTTTTCATTAGTTTCGCTCACTCTCGAAATCAAGCATTTTACAGCAGGTTGGAGCAGCCTGTATCTCAGCACAGGAATAAGGTAGGGAAGAATTCTAAGGATCATTTTGACTGCCTCCAGAAGTTAGATCAGATGGCAAATTGGATTTGGTGCTAGGACTTTCCCTTTAGGTTTTACCCCAACAATGTTTTCATTAGTTTCGCTCACTCTCGAAATCAAGCATTTTACAGCAGGTTGGGGCAGCCTGTATCTCAGCACAGGAATAAGGTAGGGAAGAATTCAAATACTCATTTTGACTGCCTCCATGTGGTGGGATGGAAGGGGTAAGGCTGAGAAGCCTCCTCCCTTCCCCCTTGTAAAGTAAAAGGGAAAAAAAATTGAAGGGAAAAGAAAAAAAAACTCGCAAGCTGAATTAGCAAAGCTGTGGAGCTATATTTACAAAGCGATGTAGGGTTTGCAGGGGATTATTTACAAATTTACAATATATACAATATATACAAAGATATACAACAGAGTAACACAGAAATGAGAGTGCCCCCCTCGGCAGAGAGGGGTCCCCACCTCCGCTCTCCCCTCTCTTCCCCTCCTTTCCCCAGAATGGGATAGAAAGAGAAAGAGAAGAGAGGAAAAAACAAGTTAGAAGCAGTTCGTGTTAATTGGAAAGGAGTTAATATACAGGCCTGGTATCTTATCGGCCTCAAGGCCGAAGCCTTGGCAGAAAGCCCAGGACAGAAAGCTGTTGCCTGAAGAAGAGGCGGAAGCAACACTGACTGAGAAGTGCTGGAAATGTCCAGTATAGTCCCAGCTCAGAAGTGCTTCCTCCCACTCATCCAATGAAATTAGTTTAGACTATTCCTTCCGTTTACCAACTTCCGTCCACCATATTCCCTTTCTTAAGCGGGCAACGTCAACCGGCCACACTCCAGAAGTTAGATCAGATGGCAAATTGGATTTGGTGCTAGGTCTTTCCCTTTAGGTTTTACCCCAACAATGTTTTCATTAGTTTCGCTCACTCTCGAAATCAAGCATTTTACAGCAGGTTGGAGCAGCCTGTATCTCAGCACAGGAATAAGGTAGGGAAGAATTCTAGGGATCATTTTGACTGCCTCCAGAAGTTAGATCAGATGGCAAATTGGATTTGGTGCTAGGTCTTTCCCTTTAGGTTTTACCCCAACAATGTTTTCATTAGTTTCGCTCACTCTCGAAATCAAGCATTTTACAGCAGGTTGGAGCAGCCTGTATCTCAGCACAGGAATAAGGTAGGGAAGAATTCTAAGGATCATTTTGACTGCCTCCAGAAGTTAGATCAGATGGCAAATTGGATTTGGTGCTAGGTCTTTCCCTTTAGGTTTTACCCCAACAATGTTTTCATTAGTTTCGCTCACTCTCGAAATCAAGCATTTTACAGCAGGTTGGAGCAGCCTGTATCTCAGCACAGGAATAAGGTAGGGAAGAATTCAAATACTCATTTTGACTGCCTCCAGAAGTTAGATCAGATGGCAAATTGGATTTGGTGCTAGGCCTTTCCCTTTAGGTTTTTACCCCAACAATGTTTTCATTAGTTTCGCTCACTCTCGAAATCAAGCATTTTACAGCAGGTTGGAGCAGCCTGTATCTCAGCACAGGAATAAGGTAGGGAAGAATTCAAATACTCATTTTGACTGCCTCCAGAAGTTAGATCAGATGGCAAATTGGATTTGGTGCTAGGTCTTTCCCTTTAGGTTTTACCCCAACAATGTTTTCATTAGTTTCGCTCACTCTCGAAATCAAGCATTTTACAGCAGGTTGGAGCAGCCTGTATCTCAGCACAGGAATAAGGTAGGGAAGAATTCTAAGGATCATTTTGACTGCCTCCAGAAGTTAGATCAGATGGCAAATTGGATTTGGTGCTAGGTCTTTCCCTTTAGGTTTTACCCCAACAATGTTTTCATTAGTTTCGCTCACTCTCGAAATCAAGCATTTTACAGCAGGTTGGAGCAGCCTGTATCTCAGCACAGGAATAAGGTAGGGAAGAATTCTAAGGATCATTTTGACTGCCTCCAGAAGTTAGATCAGATGGCAAATTGGATTTGGTGCTAGGACTTTCCCTTTAGGTTTTACCCCAACAATGTTTTCATTAGTTTCGCTCACTCTCGAAATCAAGCATTTTACAGCAGGTTGGAGCAGCCTGTATCTCAGCACAGGAATAAGGTAGGGAAGAATTCTAAGGATCATTTTGACTGCCTCCAGAAGTTAGATCAGATGGCAAATTGGATTTGGTGCTAGGACTTTCCCTTTAGGTTTTACCCCAACAATGTTTTCATTAGTTTCGCTCACTCTCGAAATCAAGCATTTTACAGCAGGTTGGAGCAGCCTGTATCTCAGCACAGGAATAAGGTAGGGAAGAATTCAAATACTCATTTTGACTGCCTCCAGAAGTTAGATCAGATGGCAAATTGGATTTGGTGCTAGGCCTTTCCCTTTAGGTTTTACCCCAACAATGTTTTCATTAGTTTCGCTCACTCTCGAAATCAAGCATTTTACAGCAGGTTGGAGCAGCCTGTATCTCAGCACAGGAATAAGGTAGGGAAGAATTCTAAGGATCATTTTGACTGCCTCCAGAAGTTAGATCAGATGGCAAATTGGATTTGGTGCTAGGACTTTCCCTTTAGGTTTTACCCCAACAATGTTTTCATTAGTTTCGCTCACTCTCGAAATCAAGCATTTTACAGCAGGTTGGAGCAGCCTGTATCTCAGCACAGGAATAAGGTAGGGAAGAATTCAAATACTCATTTTGACTGCCTCCAGAAGTTAGATCAGATGGCAAATTGGATTTGGTGCTAGGTCTTTCCCTTTAGGTTTTACCCCAACAATGTTTTCATTAGTTTCGCTCACTCTCGAAATCAAGCATTTTACAGCAGGTTGGAGCAGCCTGTATCTCAGCACAGGAATAAGGTAGGGAAGAATTCAAATACTCATTTTGACTGCCTCCAGAAGTTAGATCAGATGGCAAATTGGATTTGGTGCTAGGTCTTTCCCTTTAGGTTTTACCCCAACAATGTTTTCATTAGTTTCGCTCACTCTCGAAATCAAGCATTTTACAGCAGGTTGGAGCAGCCTGTATCTCAGCACAGGAATAAGGTAGGGAAGAATTCAAATACTCATTTTGACTGCCTCCAGAAGTTAGATCAGATGGCAAATTGGATTTGGTGCTAGGTCTTTCCCTTTAGGTTTTACCCCAACAATGTTTTCATTAGTTTCGCTCACTCTCGAAATCAAGCATTTTACAGCAGGTTGGAGCAGCCTGTATCTCAGCACAGGAATAAGGTAGGGAAGAATTCTAAGGATCATTTTGACTGCCCTCCAGAAGTTAGATCAGATGGCAAATTGGATTTGGTGCTAGGTCTTTCCCTTTAGGTTTTACCCCAACAATGTTTTCATTAGTTTCGCTCACTCTCGAAATCCAGCATTTTACAGCAGGTTGGAGCAGCCTGTATCTCAGCACAGGAATAAGGTAGGGGAAGAATTCTAAGGATCATTTTGACTGCCTCCAGAAGTTAGATCAGATGGCAAATTGGATTTGGTGCTAGGTCTTTCCCTTTAGGTTTTACCCCAACAATGTTTTCATTAGTTTCGCTCACTCTCGAAATCAAGCATTTTACAGCAGGTTGGAGCAGCCTGTATCTCAGCACAGGAATAAGGTAGGGAAGAATTCAAATACTCATTTTGACTGCCTCCAGAAGTTAGATCAGATGGCAAATTGGATTTGGTGCTAGGCCTTTCCCTTTAGGTTTTTACCGCAACAATGTTTTCATTAGTTTCGCTCACTCTCGAAATCAAGCATTTTACAGCAGGTTGGAGCAGCCTGTATCTCAGCACAGGAATAAGGTAGGGAAGAATTCAAATACTCATTTTGACTGCCTCCAGAAGTTAGATCAGATGGCAAATTGGATTTGGTGCTAGGTCTTTCCCTTTAGGTTTTACCCCAACAATGTTTTCATTAGTTTTCGCTCACTCTCGAAATCAAGCATTTTACAGCAGGTTGGAGCAGCCTGTATCTCAGCACAGGAATAAGGTAGGGAAGAATTCTAAGGATCATTTTGACTGCCTCCAGAAGTTAGATCAGATGGCAAATTGGATTTGGTGCTAGGTCTTTCCCTTTAGGTTTTACCCCAACAATGTTTTCATTAGTTTCGCTCACACTCGAAATCACACTCGAAATCAAGCATTTTACAGCAGGTTGGAGCAGCCTGTATCTCAGCACAGGAATAAGGTAGGGAAGAATTCTAAGGATCATTTTGACTGCCTCCAGAAGTTAGATCAGATGGCAAATTGGATTTGGTGCTAGCCTTTCCCTTTAGGTTTTACCCCAACAATGTTTTCATTAGTTTCGCTCACTCTCGAAATCAAGCATTTTACAGCAGGTTGGAGCAGCCTGTATCTCAGCACAGGAATAAGGTAGGGAAGAATTCTAAGGATCATTTTGACTGCCTCCAGAAGTTAGATCAGATGGCAAATTGGATTTGGTGCTAGGTCTTTCCCTTTAGGTTTTACCCCAACAATGTTTTCATTAGTTTCGCTCACTCTCGAAATCAAGCATTTTACAGCAGGTTGGAGCAGCCTGTATCTCAGCACAGGAATAAGGTAGGGAAGAATTCTAAGATCATTTTGACTGCCTCCAGAAGTTAGATCAGATGGCAAATTGGATTTGGTGCTAGGTCTTTCCCTTTAGGTTTTACCCCAACAATGTTTTCATTAGTTTCGCTCACTCTCGAAATCAAGCATTTTACAGCAGGTTGGAGCAGCCTGTATCTCAGCACAGGAATAAGGTAGGGAAGAATTCTAAGGATCATTTTGACTGCCTCCAGAAGTTAGATCAGATGGCAAATTGGATTTGGTGCTAGGCCTTTTCCCTTTAGGTTTTACCCCAACAATGTTTTCATTAGTTTCGCTCACTCTCGAAATCAAGCATTTTACAGCAGGTTGGAGCAGCCTGTATCTCAGCACAGGAATAAGGTAGGGAAGAATTCTAAGGATCATTTTGACTGCCTCCAGAAGTTAGATCAGATGGCAAATTGGATTGGTGCTAGGCCTTTCCCTTTAGGTTTTACCCCAACAATGTTTTCATTAGTTTCGCTCACTCTCGAAATCAAGCATTTTACAGCAGGTTGGAGCAGCCTGTATCTCAGCACAGGAATAAGGTAGGGAAGGATCATTTTGACTGCCTCCAGAAGTTAGATCAGATGGCAAATTGGATTTGGTGCTAGGGGTCTTTCCCTTTAGGTTTTACCCCAACAATGTTTTCATTAGTTTCGCTCACTCTCGAAATCAAGCATTTTACAGCAGGTTGGAGCAGCCTGTATCTCAGCACAGGAATAAGGTAGGGAAGAATTCTAAGGATCATTTTGACTGCCTCCAGAAGTTAGATCAGATGGCAAATTGGATTTGGTGCTAGGTCTTTCCCTTTAGGTTTTACCCCAACAATGTTTTCATTAGTTTCGCTCACTCTCGAAATCAAGCATTTTACAGCAGGTTGGAGCAGCCTGTATCTCAGCACAGGAATAAGGTAGGGAAGAATTCAAATACTCATTTTGACTGCCTCCAGAAGTTAGATCAGATGGCAAATTGGATTTGGTGCTAGGCCTTTCCCTTTAGTTTTACCCCAACAATGTTTTCATTAGTTTCGCTCACTCTCGAAATCAAGCATTTTACAGCAGGTTGGAGCAGCCTGTATCTCAGCACAGGAATAAGGTAGGGAAGAATTCTAAGGATCATTTTGACTGCCTCCAGAAGTTAGATCAGATGGCAAATTGGATTTGGTGCTAGGTCTTTCCCTTTAGGTTTTACCCCAACAATGTTTTCATTAGTTTCGCTCACTCTCGAAATCAAGCATTTTACAGCAGGTTGGAGCAGCCTGTATCTCAGCACAGGAATAAGGTAGGGAAGAATTCTAAGGATCATTTTGACTGCCTCCAGAAGTTAGATCAGATGGCAAATTGGATTTGGTGCTAGGTCTTTCCCTTTAGGTTTTACCCCAACAATGTTTTCATTAGTTTCGCTCACTCTCGAAATCAAGCATTTTACAGCAGGTTGGAGCAGCCTGTATCTCAGCACAGGAATAAGGTAGGGAAGAATTCAAATACTCATTTTGACTGCCTCCAGAAGTTAGATCAGATGGCAAATTGGATTTGGTGGCTAGGTCTTTCCCTTTAGGTTTTACCCCAACAATGTTTTCATTAGTTTCGCTCACCTCTCGAAATCAAGCATTTTACAGCAGGTTGGAGCAGCCTGTATCTCAGCACAGGAATAAGGTAGGGAAGAATTCTAAGGATCATTTTGACTGCCTCCAGAAGTTAGATCAGATGGCAAATTGGATTTGGTGCTAGGTCTTTCCCTTTAGGTTTTACCCCAACAATGTTTTCATTAGTTTCGCTCACTCTCGAAATCAAGCATTTTACAGCAGGTTGGAGCAGCCTGTATCTCAGCACAGGAATAAGGTAGGGAAGAATTCTAAGGATCATTTTGACTGCCTCCAGAAGTTAGATCAGATGGCAAATTGGATTTGGTGCTAGGACTTTCCCTTTAGGTTTTACCCCAACAATGTTTTCATTAGTTTCGCTCACTCTCGAAATCAAGCATTTTACAGCAGGTTGGAGCAGCCTGTATCTCAGCACAGGAATAAGGTAGGGAAGAATTCTAAGGATCATTTTGACTGCCTCCAGAAGTTAGATCAGATGGCAAATTGGATTTGGTGCTAGGACTTTCCTTTAGGTTTTACCCCAACAATGTTTTCATTAGTTTCGCTCACTCTCGAAATCAAGCATTTTACAGCAGGTTGGAGCAGCCTGTATCTCAGCACAGGAATAAGGTAGGGAAGAATTCAAATACTCATTTTGACTGCCTCCAGAAGTTAGATCAGATGGCAAATTGGATTTGGTGCTAGGCCTTTCCCTTTAGGTTTTACCCCAACAATGTTTTCATTAGTTTCGCTCACTCTCGAAATCAAGCATTTTACAGCAGGTTGGAGCAGCCTGTATCTCAGCACAGGAATAAGGTAGGGAAGAATTCTAAGGATCATTTTGACTGCCTCCAGAAGTTAGATCAGATGGCAAATTGGATTTGGTGCTAGGACTTTCCCTTTAGGTTTTACCCCAACAATGTTTTCATTAGTTTCGCTCACTCTCGAAATCAAGCATTTTACAGCAGGTTGGAGCAGCCTGTATCTCAGCACAGGAATAAGGTAGGGAAGAATTCAAAATACTCATTTTGACTGCCTCCAGAAGTTAGATCAGATGGCAAATTGGATTTGGTGCTAGGTCTTTCCCTTTAGGTTTTACCCCAACAATGTTTTCATTAGTTTCGCTCACTCTCGAAATCAAGCATTTTACAGCAGGTTGGAGCAGCCTGTATCTCAGCACAGGAATAAGGTAGGGAAGAATTCAAATACTCATTTTGACTGCCTCCAGAAGTTAGATCAGATGGCAAATTGGATTGGTGCTAGGTCTTTCCCTTTAGGTTTTACCCCAACAATGTTTTCATTAGTTTCGCTCACCTCTCGAAATCAAGCATTTTACAGCAGGTTGGAGCAGCCTGTATCTCAGCACAGGAATAAGGTAGGGAAGAATTCAAATACTCATTTTGACTGCCTCCAGAAGTTAGATCAGATGGCAAATTGGATTTGGTGCTAGGTCTTTCCCTTTAGGTTTTACCCCAACAATGTTTTCATTAGTTTCGCTCACTCTCGAAATCAAGCATTTTACAGCAGGTTGGAGCAGCCTGTATCTCAGCACAGGAATAAGGTAGGGAAGAATTCTAAGGATCATTTTGACTGCCTCCAGAAGTTAGATCAGATGGCAAATTGGATTTGGTGCTAGGTCTTTCCCTTTAGGTTTTACCCCAACAATGTTTTCATTAGTTTCGCTCACTCTCGAAATCCAGCATTTTACAGCAGGTTGGAGCAGCCTGTATCTCAGCACAGGAATAAGGTAGGGAAGAATTCTAAGGATCATTTTGACTGCCTCCAGAAGTTAGATCAGATGGCAAATTGGATTTGGTGCTAGGTCTTTCCCTTTAGGTTTTACCCCAACAATGTTTTCATTAGTTTCGCTCACTCTCGAAATCAAGCATTTTACAGCAGGTTGGAGCAGCCTGTATCTCAGCACAGGAATAAGGTAGGGAAGAATTCAAATACTCATTTTGACTGCCTCCAGAAGTTAGATCAGATGGCAAATTGGATTTGGTGCTAGGCCTTTCCCTTTAGGTTTTACCGCAACAATGTTTTCATTAGTTTCGCTCACTCTCGAAATCAAGCATTTTACAGCAGGTTGGAGCAGCCTGTATCTCAGCACAGGAATAAGGTAGGGAAGAATTCAAATACTCATTTTGACTGCCTCCAGAAGTTAGATCAGATGGCAAATTGGATTTGGTGCTAGGTCTTTCCCTTTAGGTTTTACCCCAACAATGTTTTCATTAGTTTCGCTCACTCTCGAAATCAAGCATTTTACAGCAGGTTGGAGCAGCCTGTATCTCAGCACAGGAATAAGGTAGGGAAGAATTCTAAGGATCATTTTGACTGCCTCCAGAAGTTAGATCAGATGGCAAATTGGATTTGGTGCTAGGTCTTTCCCTTTAGGTTTTACCCCAACAATGTTTTCATTAGTTTCGCTCACACTCGAAATCAAGCATTTTACAGCAGGTTGGAGCAGCCTGTATCTCAGCACAGGAATAAGGTAGGGAAGAATTCTAAGGATCATTTTGACTGCCTCCAGAAGTTAGATCAGATGGCAAATTGGATTTGGTGCTAGGCCTTTCCCTTTAGGTTTTACCCCAACAATGTTTTCATTAGTTTCGCTCACTCTCGAAATCAAGCATTTTACAGCAGGTTGGAGCAGCCTGTATCTCAGCACAGGAATAAGGTAGGGAAGAATTCTAAGGATCATTTTGACTGCCTCCAGAAGTTAGATCAGATGGCAAATTGGATTTGGTGCTAGGTCTTTCCCTTTAGGTTTTACCCCAACAATGTTTTCATTAGTTTCGCTCACTCTCGAAATCAAGCATTTTACAGCAGGTTGGAGCAGCCTGTATCTCAGCACAGGAATAAGGTAGGGAAGAATTCTAAGGATCATTTTGACTGCCTCCAGAAGTTAGATCAGATGGCAAATTGGATTTGGTGCTAGGTCTTTCCCTTTAGGTTTTACCCCAACAATGTTTTCATTAGTTTCGCTCACTCTCGAAATCAAGCATTTTACAGCAGGTTGGAGCAGCCTGTATCTCAGCACAGGAATAAGGTAGGGAAGAATTCTAAGGATCATTTTGACTGCCTCCAGAAGTTAGATCAGATGGCAAATTGGATTTGGTGCTAGGCCTTTCCCTTTAGGTTTTACCCCAACAATGTTTTCATTAGTTTCGCTCACTCTCGAAATCAAGCATTTTACAGCAGGTTGGAGCAGCCTGTATCTCAGCACAGGAATAAGGTAGGGAAGAATTCTAAGGATCATTTTGACTGCCTCCAGAAGTTAGATCAGATGGCAAATTGGATTTGGTGCTAGGCCTTTCCCTTTAGGTTTTACCCCAACAATGTTTTCATTAGTTTCGCTCACTCTCGAAATCAAGCATTTTACAGCAGGTTGGAGCAGCCTGTATCTCAGCACAGGAATAAGGTAGGGAAGAATTCTAAGGATCATTTTGACTGCCTCCAGAAGTTAGATCAGATGGCAAATTGGATTTGGTGCTAGGTCTTTCCCTTTAGGTTTTACCCCAACAATGTTTTCATTAGTTTCGCTCACTCTCGAAATCAAGCATTTTACAGCAGGTTGGAGCAGCCTGTATCTCAGCACAGGAATAAGGTAGGGAAGAATTCTAAGGATCATTTTGACTGCCTCCAGAAGTTAGATCAGATGGCAAATTGGATTTGGTGCTAGGTCTTTCCCTTTAGGTTTTACCCCAACAATGTTTTCATTAGTTTCGCTCACTCTCGAAATCAAGCATTTTACAGCAGGTTGGAGCAGCCTGTATCTCAGCACAGGAATAAGGTAGGGAAGAATTCAAATACTCATTTTGACTGCCTCCAGAAGTTAGATCAGATGGCAAATTGGATTTGGTGCTAGGCCTTTCCCTTTAGGTTTTACCCCAACAATGTTTTCATTAGTTTCGCTCACTCTCGAAATCAAGCATTTTACAGCAGGTTGGAGCAGCCTGTATCTCAGCACAGGAATAAGGTAGGGAAGAATTCTAAGGATCATTTTGACTGCCTCCAGAAGTTAGATCAGATGGCAAATTGGATTTGGTGCTAGGTCTTTCCCTTTAGGTTTTACCCCAACAATGTTTTCATTAGTTTCGCTCACTCTCGAAATCAAGCATTTTACAGCAGGTTGGAGCAGCCTGTATCTCAGCACAGGAATAAGGTAGGGAAGAATTCTAAGGATCATTTTGACTGCCTCCAGAAGTTAGATCAGATGGCAAATTGGATTTGGTGCTAGGTCTTTCCCTTTAGGTTTTACCCCAACAATGTTTTCATTAGTTTCGCTCACTCTCGAAATCAAGCATTTTACAGCAGGTTGGAGCAGCCTGTATCTCAGCACAGGAATAAGGTAGGGAAGAATTCTAAGGATCATTTTGACTGCCTCCAGAAGTTAGATCAGATGGCAAATTGGATTTGGTGCTAGGTCTTTCCCTTTAGGTTTTACCCCAACAATGTTTTCATTAGTTTCGCTCACTCTCGAAATCAAGCATTTTACAGCAGGTTGGAGCAGCCTGTATCTCAGCACAGGAATAAGGTAGGGAAGAATTCAAATACTCATTTTGACTGCCTCCAGAAGTTAGATCAGATGGCAAATTGGATTTGGTGCTAGGCCTTTCCCTTTAGGTTTTACCCCAACAATGTTTTCATTAGTTTCGCTCACTCTCGAAATCAAGCATTTTACAGCAGGTTGGAACAGCCTGTATCTCAGCACAGGAATAAGGTAGGGAAGAATTCTAAGGATCATTTTGACTGCCTCCAGAAGTTAGATCAGATGGCAAATTGGATTTGGTGCTAGGCCTTTCCCTTTAGGTTTTACCCCAACAATGTTTTCATTAGTTTCGCTCACTCTCGAAATCAAGCATTTTACAGCAGGTTGGAGCAGCCTGTATCTCAGCACAGGAATAAGGTAGGGAAGAATTCTAAGGATCATTTTGACTGCCTCCAGAAGTTAGATCAGATGGCAAATTGGATTTGGTGCTAGGTCTTTCCCTTTAGGTTTTACCCCAACAATGTTTTCATTAGTTTCGCTCACTCTCGAAATCAAGCATTTTACAGCAGGTTGGAGCAGCCTGTATCTCAGCACAGGAATAAGGTAGGGAAGAATTCTAAGGATCATTTTGACTGCCTCCCGAAGTTAGATCAGATGGCAAATTGGATTTGGTGCTAGGACTTTCCCTTTAGGTTTTACCCCAACAATGTTTTCATTAGTTTCGCTCACTCTCGAAATCAAGCATTTTACAGCAGGTTGGAGCAGCCTGTATCTCAGCACAGGAATAAGGTAGGGAAGAATTCTAAGGATCATTTTGACTGCCTCCAGAAGTTAGATCAGATGGCAAATTGGATTTGGTGCTAGGACTTTCCCTTTAGGTTTTACCCCAACAATGTTTTCATTAGTTTCGCTCACTCTCGAAATCAAGCATTTTACAGCAGGTTGGAGCAGCCTGTATCTCAGCACAGGAATAAGGTAGGGAAGAATTCAAATACTCATTTTGACTGCCTCCAGAAGTTAGATCAGATGGCAAATTGGATTTGGTGCTAGGTCTTTCCCTTTAGGTTTTACCCCAACAATGTTTTCATTAGTTTCGCTCACTCTCGAAATCAAGCATTTTACAGCAGGTTGGAGCAGCCTGTATCTCAGCACAGGAATAAGGTAGGGAAGAATTCTAAGGATCATTTTGACTGCCTCCAGAAGTTAGATCAGATGGCAAATTGGATTTGGTGCTAGGACTTTCCCTTTAGGTTTTACCCCAACAATGTTTTCATTAGTTTCGCTCACTCTCGAAATCAAGCATTTTACAGCAGGTTGGAGCAGCCTGTATCTCAGCACAGGAATAAGGTAGGGAAGAATTCAAATACTCATTTTGACTGCCTCCAGAAGTTAGATCAGATGGCAAATTGGATTTGGTGCTAGGTCTTTCCCTTTAGGTTTTACCCCAACAATGTTTTCATTAGTTTCGCTCACTCTCGAAATCAAGCATTTTACAGCAGGTTGGAGCAGCCTGTATCTCAGCACAGGAATAAGGTAGGGAAGAATTCAAATACTCATTTTGACTGCCTCCAGAAGTTAGATCAGATGGCAAATTGGATTTGGTGCTAGGTCTTTCCCTTTAGGTTTTACCCCAACAATGTTTTCATTAGTTTCGCTCACTCTCGAAATCAAGCATTTTACAGCAGGTTGGAGCAGCCTGTATCTCAGCACAGGAATAAGGTAGGGAAGAATTCTAAGGATCATTTTGACTGCCTCCAGAAGTTAGATCAGATGGCAAATTGGATTTGGTGCTAGGACTTTCCCTTTAGGTTTTACCCCAACAATGTTTTCATTAGTTTCGCTCACTCTCGAAATCAAGCATTTTACAGCAGGTTGGAGCAGCCTGTATCTCAGCACAGGAATAAGGTAGGGAAGAATTCAAATACTCATTTTGACTGCCTCCAGAAGTTAGATCAGATGGCAAATTGGATTTGGTGCTAGGTCTTTCCCTTTAGGTTTTACCCCAACAATGTTTTCATTAGTTTCGCTCACTCTCGAAATCAAGCATTTTACAGCAGGTTGGAGCAGCCTGTATCTCAGCACAGGAATAAGGTAGGGAAGAATTCTAAGGATCATTTTGACTGCCTCCAGAAGTTAGATCAGATGGCAAATTGGATTTGGTGCTAGGTCTTTCCCTTTAGGTTTTACCCCAACAATGTTTTCATTAGTTTCGCTCACTCTCGAAATCCAGCATTTTACAGCAGGTTGGAGCAGCCTGTATCTCAGCACAGGAATAAGGTAGGGAAGAATTCTAAGGATCATTTTGACTGCCTCCAGAAGTTAGATCAGATGGCAAATTGGATTTGGTGCTAGGTCTTTCCCTTTAGGTTTTACCCCAACAATGTTTTCATTAGTTTCGCTCACTCTCGAAATCAAGCATTTTACAGCAGGTTGGAGCAGCCTGTATCTCAGCACAGGAATAAGGTAGGGAAGAATTCAAATACTCATTTTGACTGCCTCCAGAAGTTAGATCAGATGGCAAATTGGATTTGGTGCTAGGCCTTTCCCTTTAGGTTTTACCGCAACAATGTTTTCATTAGTTTCGCTCACTCTCGAAATCAAGCATTTTACAGCAGGTTGGAGCAGCCTGTATCTCAGCACAGGAATAAGGTAGGGAAGAATTCAAATACTCATTTTGACTGCCTCCAGAAGTTAGATCAGATGGCAAATTGGATTTGGTGCTAGGTCTTTCCCTTTAAGTTTTACCCCAACAATGTTTTCATTAGTTTCGCTCACTCTCGAAATCAAGCATTTTACAGCAGGTTGGAGCAGCCTGTATCTCAGCACAGGAATAAGGTAGGGAAGAATTCTAAGGATCATTTTGACTGCCTCCAGAAGTTAGATCAGATGGCAAATTGGATTTGGTGCTAGGTCTTTCCCTTTAGGTTTTACCCCAACAATGTTTTCATTAGTTTCGCTCACACTCGAAATCAAGCATTTTACAGCAGGTTGGAGCAGCCTGTATCTCAGCACAGGAATAAGGTAGGGAAGAATTCTAAGGATCATTTTGACTGCCTCCAGAAGTTAGATCAGATGGCAAATTGGATTTGGTGCTAGGCCTTTCCCTTTAGGTTTTACCCCAACAATGTTTTCATTAGTTTCGCTCACTCTCGAAATCAAGCATTTTACAGCAGGTTGGAGCAGCCTGTATCTCAGCACAGGAATAAGGTAGGGAAGAATTCTAAGGATCATTTTGACTGCCTCCAGAAGTTAGATCAGATGGCAAATTGGATTTGGTGCTAGGTCTTTCCCTTTAGGTTTTACCCCAACAATGTTTTCATTAGTTTCGCTCACTCTCGAAATCAAGCATTTTACAGCAGGTTGGAGCAGCCTGTATCTCAGCACAGGAATAAGGTAGGGAAGAATTCTAAGGATCATTTTGACTGCCTCCAGAAGTTAGATCAGATGGCAAATTGGATTTGGTGCTAGGCCTTTCCCTTTAGGTTTTACCCCAACAATGTTTTCATTAGTTTCGCTCACTCTCGAAATCAAGCATTTTACAGCAGGTTGGAGCAGCCTGTATCTCAGCACAGGAATAAGGTAGGGAAGAATTCTAAGGATCATTTTGACTGCCTCCAGAAGTTAGATCAGATGGCAAATTGGATTTGGTGCTAGGCCTTTCCCTTTAGGTTTTACCCCAACAATGTTTTCATTAGTTTCGCTCACTCTCGAAATCAAGCATTTTACAGCAGGTTGGAGCAGCCTGTATCTCAGCACAGGAATAAGGTAGGGAAGAATTCTAAGGATCATTTTGACTGCCTCCAGAAGTTAGATCAGATGGCAAATTGGATTTGGTGCTAGGCCTTTCCCTTTAGGTTTTACCCCAACAATGTTTTCATTAGTTTCGCTCACTCTCGAAATCAAGCATTTTACAGCAGGTTGGAGCAGCCTGTATCTCAGCACAGGAATAAGGTAGGGAAGAATTCTAAGGATCATTTTGACTGCCTCCAGAAGTTAGATCAGATGGCAAATTGGATTTGGTGCTAGGTCTTTCCCTTTAGGTTTTACCCCAACAATGTTTTCATTAGTTTCGCTCACTCTCGAAATCAAGCATTTTACAGCAGGTTGGAGCAGCCTGTATCTCAGCACAGGAATAAGGTAGGGAAGAATTCTAAGGATCATTTTGACTGCCTCCAGAAGTTAGATCAGATGGCAAATTGGATTTGGTGCTAGGACTTTCCCTTTAGGTTTTACCCCAACAATGTTTTCATTAGTTTCGCTCACTCTCGAAATCAAGCATTTTACAGCAGGTTGGAGCAGCCTGTATCTCAGCACAGGAATAAGGTAGGGAAGAATTCAAATACTCATTTTGACTGCCTCCAGAAGTTAGATCAGATGGCAAATTGGATTTGGTGCTAGGTCTTTCCCTTTAGGTTTTACCCCAACAATGTTTTCATTAGTTTCGCTCACTCTCGAAATCAAGCATTTTACAGCAGGTTGGAGCAGCCTGTATCTCAGCACAGGAATAAGGTAGGGAAGAATTCTAAGGATCATTTTGACTGCCTCCAGAAGTTAGATCAGATGGCAAATTGGATTTGGTGCTAGGTCTTTCCCTTTAGGTTTTACCCCAACAATGTTTTCATTAGTTTCGCTCACTCTCGAAATCCAGCATTTTACAGCAGGTTGGAGCAGCCTGTATCTCAGCACAGGAATAAGGTAGGGAAGAATTCTAAGGATCATTTTGACTGCCTCCAGAAGTTAGATCAGATGGCAAATTGGATTTGGTGCTAGGTCTTTCCCTTTAGGTTTTACCCCAACAATGTTTTCATTAGTTTCGCTCACTCTCGAAATCAAGCATTTTACAGCAGGTTGGAGCAGCCTGTATCTCAGCACAGGAATAAGGTAGGGAAGAATTCAAATACTCATTTTGACTGCCTCCAGAAGTTAGATCAGATGGCAAATTGGATTTGGTGCTAGGCCTTTCCCTTTAGGTTTTACCGCAACAATGTTTTCATTAGTTTCGCTCACTCTCGAAATCAAGCATTTTACAGCAGGTTGGAGCAGCCTGTATCTCAGCACAGGAATAAGGTAGGGAAGAATTCAAATACTCATTTTGACTGCCTCCAGAAGTTAGATCAGATGGCAAATTGGATTTGGTGCTAGGTCTTTCCCTTTAAGTTTTACCCCAACAATGTTTTCATTAGTTTCGCTCACTCTCGAAATCAAGCATTTTACAGCAGGTTGGAGCAGCCTGTATCTCAGCACAGGAATAAGGTAGGGAAGAATTCTAAGGATCATTTTGACTGCCTCCAGAAGTTAGATCAGATGGCAAATTGGATTTGGTGCTAGGTCTTTCCCTTTAGGTTTTACCCCAACAATGTTTTCATTAGTTTCGCTCACACTCGAAATCAAGCATTTTACAGCAGGTTGGAGCAGCCTGTATCTCAGCACAGGAATAAGGTAGGGAAGAATTCTAAGGATCATTTTGACTGCCTCCAGAAGTTAGATCAGATGGCAAATTGGATTTGGTGCTAGGCCTTTCCCTTTAGGTTTTACCCCAACAATGTTTTCATTAGTTTCGCTCACTCTCGAAATCAAGCATTTTACAGCAGGTTGGAGCAGCCTGTATCTCAGCACAGGAATAAGGTAGGGAAGAATTCTAAGGATCATTTTGACTGCCTCCAGAAGTTAGATCAGATGGCAAATTGGATTTGGTGCTAGGTCTTTCCCTTTAGGTTTTACCCCAACAATGTTTTCATTAGTTTCGCTCACTCTCGAAATCAAGCATTTTACAGCAGGTTGGAGCAGCCTGTATCTCAGCACAGGAATAAGGTAGGGAAGAATTCTAAGGATCATTTTGACTGCCTCCAGAAGTTAGATCAGATGGCAAATTGGATTTGGTGCTAGGTCTTTCCCTTTAGGTTTTACCCCAACAATGTTTTCATTAGTTTCGCTCACTCTCGAAATCAAGCATTTTACAGCAGGTTGGAGCAGCCTGTATCTCAGCACAGGAATAAGGTAGGGAAGAATTCTAAGGATCATTTTGACTGCCTCCAGAAGTTAGATCAGATGGCAAATTGGATTTGGTGCTAGGCCTTTCCCTTTAGGTTTTACCCCAACAATGTTTTCATTAGTTTCGCTCACTCTCGAAATCAAGCATTTTACAGCAGGTTGGAGCAGCCTGTATCTCAGCACAGGAATAAGGTAGGGAAGAATTCTAAGGATCATTTTGACTGCCTCCAGAAGTTAGATCAGATGGCAAATTGGATTTGGTGCTAGGCCTTTCCCTTTAGGTTTTACCCCAACAATGTTTTCATTAGTTTCGCTCACTCTCGAAATCAAGCATTTTACAGCAGGTTGGAGCAGCCTGTATCTCAGCACAGGAATAAGGTAGGGAAGAATTCTAAGGATCATTTTGACTGCCTCCAGAAGTTAGATCAGATGGCAAATTGGATTTGGTGCTAGGTCTTTCCCTTTAGGTTTTACCCCAACAATGTTTTCATTAGTTTCGCTCACTCTCGAAATCAAGCATTTTACAGCAGGTTGGAGCAGCCTGTATCTCAGCACAGGAATAAGGTAGGGAAGAATTCTAAGGATCATTTTGACTGCCTCCAGAAGTTAGATCAGATGGCAAATTGGATTTGGTGCTAGGTCTTTCCCTTTAGGTTTTACCCCAACAATGTTTTCATTAGTTTCGCTCACTCTCGAAATCAAGCATTTTACAGCAGGTTGGAGCAGCCTGTATCTCAGCACAGGAATAAGGTAGGGAAGAATTCAAATACTCATTTTGACTGCCTCCAGAAGTTAGATCAGATGGCAAATTGGATTTGGTGCTAGGCCTTTCCCTTTAGGTTTTACCCCAACAATGTTTTCATTAGTTTCGCTCACTCTCGAAATCAAGCATTTTACAGCAGGTTGGAGCAGCCTGTATCTCAGCACAGGAATAAGGTAGGGAAGAATTCTAAGGATCATTTTGACTGCCTCCAGAAGTTAGATCAGATGGCAAATTGGATTTGGTGCTAGGTCTTTCCCTTTAGGTTTTACCCCAACAATGTTTTCATTAGTTTCGCTCACTCTCGAAATCAAGCATTTTACAGCAGGTTGGAGCAGCCTGTATCTCAGCACAGGAATAAGGTAGGGAAGAATTCTAAGGATCATTTTGACTGCCTCCAGAAGTTAGATCAGATGGCAAATTGGATTTGGTGCTAGGTCTTTCCCTTTAGGTTTTACCCCAACAATGTTTTCATTAGTTTCGCTCACTCTCGAAATCAAGCATTTTACAGCAGGTTGGAGCAGCCTGTATCTCAGCACAGGAATAAGGTAGGGAAGAATTCTAAGGATCATTTTGACTGCCTCCAGAAGTTAGATCAGATGGCAAATTGGATTTGGTGCTAGGTCTTTCCCTTTAGGTTTTACCCCAACAATGTTTTCATTAGTTTCGCTCACTCTCGAAATCAAGCATTTTACAGCAGGTTGGAGCAGCCTGTATCTCAGCACAGTAATAAGGTAGGGAAGAATTCAAATACTCATTTTGACTGCCTCCAGAAGTTAGATCAGATGGCAAATTGGATTTGGTGCTAGGCCTTTCCCTTTAGGTTTTACCCCAACAATGTTTTCATTAGTTTCGCTCACTCTCGAAATCAAGCATTTTACAGCAGGTTGGAACAGCCTGTATCTCAGCACAGGAATAAGGTAGGGAAGAATTCTAAGGATCATTTTGACTGCCTCCAGAAGTTAGATCAGATGGCAAATTGGATTTGGTGCTAGGCCTTTCCCTTTAGGTTTTACCCCAACAATGTTTTCATTAGTTTCGCTCACTCTCGAAATCAAGCATTTTACAGCAGGTTGGAGCAGCCTGTATCTCAGCACAGGAATAAGGTAGGGAAGAATTCTAAGGATCATTTTGACTGCCTCCAGAAGTTAGATCAGATGGCAAATTGGATTTGGTGCTAGGTCTTTCCCTTTAGGTTTTACCCCAACAATGTTTTCATTAGTTTCGCTCACTCTCGAAATCAAGCATTTTACAGCAGGTTGGAGCAGCCTGTATCTCAGCACAGGAATAAGGTAGGGAAGAATTCTAAGGATCATTTTGACTGCCTCCAGAAGTTAGATCAGATGGCAAATTGGATTTGGTGCTAGGTCTTTCCCTTTAGGTTTTACCCCAACAATGTTTTCATTAGTTTCGCTCACTCTCGAAATCAAGCATTTTACAGCAGGTTGGAGCAGCCTGTATCTCAGCACAGGAATAAGGTAGGGAAGAATTCAAATACTCATTTTGACTGCCTCCAGAAGTTAGATCAGATGGCAAATTGGATTTGGTGCTAGGCCTTTCCCTTTAGGTTTTACCCCAACAATGTTTTCATTAGTTTCGCTCACTCTCGAAATCAAGCATTTTACAGCAGGTTGGAGCAGCCTGTATCTCAGCACAGGAATAAGGTAGGGAAGAATTCTAAGGCTCATTTTGACTGCCTCCAGAAGTTAGATCAGATGGCAAATTGGATTTGGTGCTAGGTCTTTCCCTTTAGGTTTTACCCCAACAATGTTTTCATTAGTTTCGCTCACTCTCGAAATCAAGCATTTTACAGCAGGTTGGAGCAGCCTGTATCTCAGCACAGGAATAAGGTAGGGAAGAATTCTAAGGATCATTTTGACTGCCTCCAGAAGTTAGATCAGATGGCAAATTGGATTTGGTGCTAGGTCTTTCCCTTTAGGTTTTACCCCAACAATGTTTTCATTAGTTTCGCTCACTCTCGAAATCAAGCATTTTACAGCAGGTTGGAGCAGCCTGTATCTCAGCACAGGAATAAGGTAGGGAAGAATTCTAAGGATCATTTTGACTGCCTCCAGAAGTTAGATCAGATGGCAAATTGGATTTGGTGCTAGGTCTTTCCCTTTAGGTTTTACCCCAACAATGTTTTCATTAGTTTCGCTCACTCTCGAAATCAAGCATTTTACAGCAGGTTGGAGCAGCCTGTATCTCAGCACAGGAATAAGGTAGGGAAGAATTCTAAGGATCATTTTGACTGCCTCCAGAAGTTAGATCAGATGGCAAATTGGATTTGGTGCTAGGTCTTTCCCTTTAGGTTTTACCCCAACAATGTTTTCATTAGTTTCGCTCACTCTCGAAATCAAGCATTTTACAGCAGGTTGGAGCAGCCTGTATCTCAGCACAGTAATAAGGTAGGGAAGAATTCAAATACTCATTTTGACTGCCTCCAGAAGTTAGATCAGATGGCAAATTGGATTTGGTGCTAGGCCTTTCCCTTTAGGTTTTACCCCAACAATGTTTTCATTAGTTTCGCTCACTCTCGAAATCAAGCATTTTACAGCAGGTTGGAACAGCCTGTATCTCAGCACAGGAATAAGGTAGGGAAGAATTCTAAGGATCATTTTGACTGCCTCCAGAAGTTAGATCAGATGGCAAATTGGATTTGGTGCTAGGCCTTTCCCTTTAGGTTTTACCCCAACAATGTTTTCATTAGTTTCGCTCACTCTCGAAATCAAGCATTTTACAGCAGGTTGGAGCAGCCTGTATCTCAGCACAGGAATAAGGTAGGGAAGAATTCTAAGGATCATTTTGACTGCCTCCAGAAGTTAGATCAGATGGCAAATTGGATTTGGTGCTAGGTCTTTCCCTTTAGGTTTTACCCCAACAATGTTTTCATTAGTTTTGCTCACTCTCGAAATCAAGCATTTTACAGCAGGTTGGAGCAGCCTGTATCTCAGCACAGGAATAAGGTAGGGAAGAATTCTAAGGATCATTTTGACTGCCTCCAGAAGTTAGATCAGATGGCAAATTGGATTTGGTGCTAGGTCTTTCCCTTTAGGTTTTACCCCAACAATGTTTTCATTAGTTTCGCTCACTCTCGAAATCAAGCATTTTACAGCAGGTTGGAGCAGCCTGTATCTCAGCACAGGAATAAGGTAGGGAAGAATTCAAATACTCATTTTGACTGCCTCCAGAAGTTAGATCAGATGGCAAATTGGATTTGGTGCTAGGCCTTTCCCTTTAGGTTTTACCCCAACAATGTTTTCATTAGTTTCGCTCACTCTCGAAATCAAGCATTTTACAGCAGGTTGGAGCAGCCTGTATCTCAGCACAGGAATAAGGTAGGGAAGAATTCTAAGGCTCATTTTGACTGCCTCCAGAAGTTAGATCAGATGGCAAATTGGATTTGGTGCTAGGTCTTTCCCTTTAGGTTTTACCCCAACAATGTTTTCATTAGTTTCGCTCACTCTCGAAATCAAGCATTTTACAGCAGGTTGGAGCAGCCTGTATCTCAGCACAGGAATAAGGTAGGGAAGAATTCTAAGGATCATTTTGACTGCCTCCAGAAGTTAGATCAGATGGCAAATTGGATTTGGTGCTAGGTCTTTCCCTTTAGGTTTTACCCCAACAATGTTTTCATTAGTTTCGCTCACTCTCGAAATCAAGCATTTTACAGCAGGTTGGAGCAGCCTGTATCTCAGCACAGGAATAAGGTAGGGAAGAATTCTAAGGATCATTTTGACTGCCTCCAGAAGTTAGATCAGATGGCAAATTGGATTTGGTGCTAGGTCTTTCCCTTTAGGTTTTACCCCAACAATGTTTTCATTAGTTTCGCTCACTCTCGAAATCAAGCATTTTACAGCAGGTTGGAGCAGCCTGTATCTCAGCACAGGAATAAGGTAGGGAAGAATTCTAAGGATCATTTTGACTGCCTCCAGAAGTTAGATCAGATGGCAAATTGGATTTGGTGCTAGGTCTTTCCCTTTAGGTTTTACCCCAACAATGTTTTCATTAGTTTCGCTCACTCTCGAAATCAAGCATTTTACAGCAGGTTGGAGCAGCCTGTATCTCAGCACAGGAATAAGGTAGGGAAGAATTCTAAGGATCATTTTGACTGCCTCCAGAAGTTAGATCAGATGGCAAATTGGATTTGGTGCTAGGTCTTTCCCTTTAGGTTTTACCCCAACAATGTTTTCATTAGTTTCGCTCACTCTCGAAATCAAGCATTTTACAGCAGGTTGGAGCAGCCTGTATCTCAGCACAGTAATAAGGTAGGGAAGAATTCAAATACTCATTTTGACTGCCTCCAGAAGTTAGATCAGATGGCAAATTGGATTTGGTGCTAGGCCTTTCCCTTTAGGTTTTACCCCAACAATGTTTTCATTAGTTTCGCTCACTCTTGAAATCAAGCATTTTACAGCAGGTTGGAACAGCCTGTATCTCAGCACAGGAATAAGGTAGGGAAGAATTCTAAGGATCATTTTGACTGCCTCCAGAAGTTAGATCAGATGGCAAATTGGATTTGGTGCTAGGTCTTTCCCTTTAGGTTTTACCCCAACAATGTTTTCATTAGTTTCGCTCACTCTCGAAATCAAGCATTTTACAGCAGGTTGGAGCAGCCTGTATCTCAGCACAGGAATAAGGTAGGGAAGAATTCTAAGGATCATTTTGACTGCCTCCAGAAGTTAGATCAGATGGCAAATTGGATTTGGTGCTAGGTCTTTCCCTTTAGGTTTTACCCCAACAATGTTTTCATTAGTTTCGCTCACTCTCGAAATCAAGCATTTTACAGCAGGTTGGAGCAGCCTGTATCTCAGCACAGGAATAAGGTAGGGAAGAATTCAAATACTCATTTTGACTGCCTCCAGAAGTTAGATCAGATGGCAAATTGGATTTGGTGCTAGGCCTTTCCCTTTAGGTTTTACCCCAACAATGTTTTCATTAGTTTCGCTCACTCTCGAAATCAAGCATTTTACAGCAGGTTGGAGCAGCCTGTATCTCAGCACAGGAATAAGGTAGGGAAGAATTCTAAGGATCATTTTGACTGCCTCCAGAAGTTAGATCAGATGGCAAATTGGATTTGGTGCTAGGTCTTTCCCTTTAGGTTTTACCCCAACAATGTTTTCATTAGTTTCGCTCACTCTCGAAATCAAGCATTTTACAGCAGGTTGGAGCAGCCTGTATCTCAGCACAGGAATAAGGTAGGGAAGAATTCTAAGGATCATTTTGACTGCCTCTAGAAGTTAGATCAGATGGCAAATTGGATTTGGTGCTAGGTCTTTCCCTTTAGGTTTTACCCCAACAATGTTTTCATTAGTTTCGCTCACTCTCGAAATCAAGCATTTTACAGCAGGTTGGAGCAGCCTGTATCTCAGCACAGGAATAAGGTAGGGAAGAATTCTAAGGATCATTTTGACTGCCTCCAGAAGTTAGATCAGATGGCAAATTGGATTTGGTGCTAGGTCTTTCCCTTTAGGTTTTACCCCAACAATGTTTTCATTAGTTTCGCTCACTCTCGAAATCAAGCATTTTACAGCAGGTTGGAGCAGCCTGTATCTCAGCACAGGAATAAGGTAGGGAAGAATTCTAAGGATCATTTTGACTGCCTCCAGAAGTTAGATCAGATGGCAAATTGGATTTGGTGCTAGGTCTTTCCCTTTAGGTTTTACCCCAACAATGTTTTCATTAGTTTCGCTCACTCTCGAAATCAAGCATTTTACAGCAGGTTGGAGCAGCCTGTATCTCAGCACAGGAATAAGGTAGGGAAGAATTCTAAGGATCATTTTGACTGCCTCCAGAAGTTAGATCAGATGGCAAATTTGATTTGGTGCTAGGTCTTTCCCTTTAGGTTTTACCCCAACAATGTTTTCATTAGTTTTGCTCACTCTCGAAATCAAGCATTTTACAGCAGGTTGGAGCAGCCTGTATCTCAGCACAGGAATAAGGTAGGGAAGAATTCAAATACTCATTTTGACTGCCTCCAGAAGTTAGATCAGATGGCAAATTGGATTTGGTGCTAGGTCTTTCCCTTTAGGTTTTACCCCAACAATGTTTTCATTAGTTTCGCTCACTCTCGAAATCAAGCATTTTACAGCAGGTTGGAGCAGCCTGTATCTCAGCACAGGAATAAGGTAGGGAAGAATTCAAATACTCATTTTGACTGCCTCCAGAAGTTAGATCAGATGGCAAATTGGATTTGGTGCTAGGCCTTTCCCTTTAGGTTTTACCCCAACAATGTTTTCATTAGTTTCGCTCACTCTCGAAATCAAGCATTTTACAGCAGGTTGGAGCAGCCTGTATCTCAGCACAGGAATAAGGTAGGGAAGAATTCTAAGGATCATTTTGACTGCCTCCAGAAGTTAGATCAGATGGCAAATTGGATTTGGTGCTAGGTCTTTCCCTTTAGGTTTTACCCCAACAATGTTTTCATTAGTTTCGCTCACTCTCGAAATCAAGCATTTTACAGCAGGTTGGAGCAGCCTGTATCTCAGCACAGGAATAAGGTAGGGAAGAATTCTAAGGATCATTTTGACTGCCTCTAGAAGTTAGATCAGATGGCAAATTGGATTTGGTGCTAGGTCTTTCCCTTTAGGTTTTACCCCAACAATGTTTTCATTAGTTTCGCTCACTCTCGAAATCAAGCATTTTACAGCAGGTTGGAGCAGCCTGTATCTCAGCACAGGAATAAGGTAGGGAAGAATTCTAAGGATCATTTTGACTGCCTCCAGAAGTTAGATCAGATGGCAAATTGGATTTGGTGCTAGGTCTTTCCCTTTAGGTTTTACCCCAACAATGTTTTCATTAGTTTCGCTCACTCTCGAAATCAAGCATTTTACAGCAGGTTGGAGCAGCCTGTATCTCAGCACAGGAATAAGGTAGGGAAGAATTCTAAGGATCATTTTGACTGCCTCTAGAAGTTAGATCAGATGGCAAATTGGATTTGGTGCTAGGTCTTTCCCTTTAGGTTTTACCCCAACAATGTTTTCATTAGTTTCGCTCACTCTCGAAATCAAGCATTTTACAGCAGGTTGGAGCAGCCTGTATCTCAGCACAGGAATAAGGTAGGGAAGAATTCTAAGGATCATTTTGACTGCCTCCAGAAGTTAGATCAGATGGCAAATTGGATTTGGTGCTAGGTCTTTCCCTTTAGGTTTTACCCCAACAATGTTTTCATTAGTTTCGCTCACTCTCGAAATCAAGCATTTTACAGCAGGTTGGAGCAGCCTGTATCTCAGCACAGGAATAAGGTAGGGAAGAATTCTAAGGATCATTTTGACTGCCTCTAGAAGTTAGATCAGATGGCAAATTGGATTTGGTGCTAGGTCTTTCCCTTTAGGTTTTACCCCAACAATGTTTTCATTAGTTTCGCTCACTCTCGAAATCAAGCATTTTACAGCAGGTTGGAGCAGCCTGTATCTCAGCACAGGAATAAGGTAGGGAAGAATTCTAAGGATCATTTTGACTGCCTCCAGAAGTTAGATCAGATGGCAAATTGGATTTGGTGCTAGGTCTTTCCCTTTAGGTTTTACCCCAACAATGTTTTCATTAGTTTCGCTCACTCTCGAAATCAAGCATTTTACAGCAGGTTGGAGCAGCCTGTATCTCAGCACAGGAATAAGGTAGGGAAGAATTCAAATACTCATTTTGACTGCCTCCAGAAGTTAGATCAGATGGCAAATTGGATTTGGTGCTAGGTCTTTCCCTTTAGGTTTTACCCCAACAATGTTTTCATTAGTTCGCTCACTCTCGAAATCAAGCATTTTACAGCAGGTTGGAGCAGCCTGTATCTCAGCACAGGAATAAGGTAGGGAAGAATTCTAAGGATCATTTTGACTGCCTCCAGAAGTTAGATCAGATGGCAAATTGGATTTGGTGCTAGGTCTTTCCCTTTAGGTTTTACCCCAACAATGTTTTCATTAGTTTCGCTCACTCTCGAAATCAAGCATTTTACAGCAGGTTGGAGCAGCCTGTATCTCAGCACAGGAATAAGGTAGGGAAGAATTCTAAGGATCATTTTGACTGCCTCCAGAAGTTAGATCAGATGGCAAATTTGATTTGGTGCTAGGTCTTTCCCTTTAGGTTTTACCCCAACAATGTTTTCATTAGTTTTGCTCACTCTCGAAATCAAGCATTTTACAGCAGGTTGGAGCAGCCTGTATCTCAGCACAGGAATAAGGTAGGGAAGAATTCAAATACTCATTTTGACTGCCTCCAGAAGTTAGATCAGATGGCAAATTGGATTTGGTGCTAGGTCTTTCCCTTTAGGTTTTACCCCAACAATGTTTTCATTAGTTTCGCTCACTCTCGAAATCAAGCATTTTACAGCAGGTTGGAGCAGCCTGTATCTCAGCACAGGAATAAGGTAGGGAAGAATTCAAATACTCATTTTGACTGCCTCCAGAAGTTAGATCAGATGGCAAATTGGATTTGGTGCTAGGCCTTTCCCTTTAGGTTTTACCCCAACAATGTTTTCATTAGTTTCGCTCACTCTCGAAATCAAGCATTTTACAGCAGGTTGGAGCAGCCTGTATCTCAGCACAGGAATAAGGTAGGGAAGAATTCTAAGATCATTTTGACTGCCTCCAGAAGTTAGATCAGATGGCAAATTGGATTTGGTGCTAGGTCTTTCCTTTTAGGTTTTACCCCAACAATGTTTTCATTAGTTTCGCTCACTCTCGAAATCAAGCATTTTACAGCAGGTTGGAGCAGCCTGTATCTCAGCACAGGAATAAGGTAGGGAAGAATTCTAAGGATCATTTTGACTGCCCTCTAGAAGTTAGATCAGATGGCAAATTGGATTTGGTGCTAGGTCTTTCCCTTTAGGTTTTACCCCCAACAATGTTTTCATTAGTTTCGCTCACTCTCGAAATCAAGCATTTTACAGCAGGTTGGAGCAGCCTGTATCTCAGCACAGGAATAAGGTAGGGAAGAATTCTAAGGATCATTTTGACTGCCTCCAGAAGTTAGATCAGATGGCAAATTGGATTTGGTGCTAGGTCTTTCCCTTTAGGTTTTACCCCAACAATGTTTTCATTAGTTTCGCTCACTCTCGAAATCAAGCATTTTACAGCAGGTTGGAGCAGCCCTGTATCTCAGCACAGGAATAAGGTAGGGAAGAATTCAAATACTCATTTTGACTGCCTCCAGAAGTTAGATCAGATGGCAAATTGGATTTGGTGCTAGGTCTTTCCCTTTAGGTTTTACCCCAACAATGTTTTCATTAGTTTCGCTCACTCTCGAAATCAAGCATTTTACAGCAGGTTGGAGCAGCCTGTATCTCAGCACAGGAATAAGGTAGGGAAGAATTCAAATACTCATTTTGACTGCCTCCAGAAGTTTAGATCAGATGGCAAATTGGATTTGGTGCTAGGTCTTTCCCTTTAGGTTTTACCCCAACAATGTTTTCATTAGTTTCGCTCACTCTCGAAATCAAGCATTTTACAGCAGGTTGGAGCAGCCTGTATCTCAGCACAGGAATAAGGTAGGGAAGAATTCTAAGGATCATTTTGACTGCCTCCAGAAGTTAGATCAGATGGCAAATTGGATTTGGTGCTAGGTCTTTCCCTTTAGGTTTTTACCCCCAACAATGTTTTCATTAGTTTCGCTCACTCTCGAAATCAAGCATTTTACAGCAGGTTGGAGCAGCCTGTATCTCAGCACAGGAATAAGGTAGGGAAGAATTCTAAGGATCATTTTGACTGCCTCCAGAAGTTAGATCAGATGGCAAATTGGATTTGGTGCTAGGTCTTTCCCTTTAGGTTTTACCCCAACAATGTTTTCATTAGTTTCGCTCACTCTCGAAATCATGCATTTTACAGCAGGTTGGAGCAGCCTGTATCTCAGCACAGGAATAAGGTAGGGAAGAATTCTAAGGAATCATTTTGACTGCCTCCAGAAGTTAGATCAGATGGCAAATTGGATTTGGTGCTAGGTCTTTCCCTTTAGGTTTTACCCCAACAATGTTTTCATTAGTTTCGCTCACTCTCGAAATCAAGCATTTTACAGCAGGTTGGAGCAGCTGTATCTCAGCACAGGAATAAGGTAGGGAAGAATTCTAATACTCATTTTGACTGCCTCCAGAAGTTAGATCAGATGGCAAATTGGATTTGGTGCTAGGTCTTTCCCTTTAGGTTTTACCCCAACAATGTTTCATTAGTTTCGCTCACTCTCGAAATCAAGCATTTTACAGCAGGTTGGAGCAGCCTGTATCTCAGCACAGGAATAAGGTAGGGAAGAATTCTAAGGATCATTTTGACTGCCTCCAGAAGTTAGATCAGATGGCAAATTGGATTTGGTGCTAGGTCTTTCCCTTTAGGTTTTACCCCAACAATTGTTTTCATTAGTCTTCGCTCACTCTCGAAATCAAGCATTTTACAGCAGGTTGGAGCAGCCTGTATCTCAGCACAGGAATAAGGTAGGGAAGAATTCTAAGGATCATTTTGACTGCCTCCAGAAGTTAGATCAGATGGCAAATTTGATTTGGTGCTAGGTCTTTCCCTTTAGGTTTTACCCCAACAATGTTTTCATTAGTTTCGCTCACTCTCGAAATCAAGCATTTTACAGCAGGTTGGAGCAGCCTGTATCTCAGCACAGGAATAAGGTAGGGAAGAATTCTAAGTACTCATTTTGACTGCCTCCAGAAGTTAGATCAGATGGCAAATTGGATTTGGTGCTAGGTCTTTCCCTTTAGGTTTTACCCCAACAATGTTTTCATTAGTTTCGCTCACTCTCGAAATCAAGCATTTTACAGCAGGTTGGAGCAGCCTGTATCTCAGCACAGGAATAAGGTAGGGAAGAATTCTAAGGATCATTTTGACTGCCTCCTAGAAGTTAGATCAGATGGCAAATTGGATTTGGTGCTAGGTCTTTCCCTTTAGGTTTTACCCCAACAATGTTTTCATTAGTTTCGCTCACTCTCGAAATCAAGCATTTTACAGCAGGTTGGAGCAGCCTGTATCTCAGCACAGGAATAAGGTAGGGAAGAATTCTAAGGATCATTTTGACTGCCTCCAGAAGTTAGATCAGATGGCAAATTGGATTTGGTGCTAGGTCTTTCCCTTTAGGTTTTACCCCAACAATGTTTTCATTAGTTTCGCTCACTCTCGAAATCAAGCATTTTACAGCAGGTTGGAGCAGCCTGTATCTCAGCACAGGAATAAGGTAGGGAAGAATTCTAAGGATCATTTTGACTGCCTCAGAAGTTAGATCAGATGGCAAATTGGATTTGGTGCTAGGTCTTTCCCTTTAGGTTTTACCCCAACAATGTTTTCATTAGTTTCGCTCACTCTCGAAATCAAGCATTTTACAGCAGGTTGGAGCAGCCTGTATCTCAGCACAGGAATAAGGTAGGGAAGAATTCTAAGGATCATTTTGACTGCCTCAGAAGTTAGATCAGATGGGCAAATTGGATTTGGTGCTAGGTCTTTCCCTTTAGGTTTTACCCCAACAATGTTTTCATTAGTTTCGCTCACTCTCGAAATCAAGCATTTTACAGCAGGTTGGAGCAGCCTGTATCTCAGCACAGGAATAAGGTAGGAAGGAATTCTAAGGATCATTTTGACTGCCTCCAGAAGGTATAGATCAGAATGGCAAATTGGATTTG
>NW_027143322.1:0-66303 GCF_026170545.1 Melanerpes formicivorus
AAGAAGTTAGATCAGATGGCAAATTGGATTTGGTGCTAGGTCTTTCCCTTTAGGTTTTACCCCAACAATGTTTTCATTAGTTTCGCTCACTCTCGAAATCAAGCATTTTACAGCAGGTTGGAGCAGCCTGTATCTCAGCACAGGAATAAGGTAGGGAAGAATTCTATGGCTCATTTTGACTGCCTCCAGAAGTTAGATCAGATGGCAAATTGGATTTGGTGCTAGGTCTTTCCCTTTAGGTTTTACCCCAACAATGTTTTCATTAGTTTCGCTCACTCTCGAAATCAAGCATTTTACAGCAGGTTGGAGCAGCCTGTATCTCAGCACAGGAATAAGGTAGGGAAGAATTCTAAGGATCATTTTGACTGCCTCCAGAAGTTAGATCAGATGGCAAATTGGATTTGGTGCTAGGTCTTTCCCTTTAGGTTTTACCCCAACAATGTTTTCATTAGTTTCGCTCACTCTCGAAATCAGCATTTTACAGCAGGTTGGAGCAGCCTGTATCTCAGCACAGGAATAAGGTAGGGAAGAATTCTAAGGCTCATTTTGACTGCCTCCAGAAGTTAGATCAGATGGCCAATTGGATTTGGTGCTAGGTCTTTCCCTTTAGGTTTTACCCCAACAATGTTTTCATTAGTTTCGCTCACTCTCGAAATCAAGCATTTTACAGCAGGTTGGAGCAGCCTGTATCTCAGCACAGGAATAAGGTAGGGAAGAATTCTAAGGCTCATTTTGACTGCCTCCAGAAGTTAGATCAGATGGCAAATTGGATTTGGTGCTAGGTCTTTCCCTTTAGGTTTTACCCCAACAATGTTTTCATTAGTTTCGCTCACTCTCGAAATCAAGCATTTTACAGCAGGTTGGAGCAGCCTGTATCTCAGCACAGGAATAAGGTAGGGAAGAATTCTAAGGCTCATTTTGACTGCCTCCAGAAGTTAGATCAGATGGCAAATTGGATTGGTGCTAGGTCTTTCCCTTTAGGTTTTACCCCCAACAATGTTTTCATTAGTTTCGCTCACTCTCGAAATCAAGCATTTTACAGCAGGTTGGAGCAGCCTGTATCTCAGCACAGGAATAAGGTAGGGAAGAATTCTAAGGATCATTTTGACTGCCTCCAGAAGTTAGATCAGATGGCAAATTGGATTTTGGTGCTAGGTCTTTCCCTTTAGGTTTTACCCCAACAATGTTTTCATTAGTTTCGCTCACTCTCGAAATCAAGCATTTTACAGCAGGTTGGAGCAGCCTGTATCTCAGCACAGGAATAAGGTAGGGAAGAATTCTAAGGCTCATTTTGACTGCCTCCAGAAGTTAGATCAGATGGCAAATTGGATTTGGTGCTAGGTCTTTCCCTTTAGGTTTTACCCCAACAATGTTTTCATTAGTTTCGCTCACTCTCGAAATCAAGCATTTTACAGCAGGTTGGAGCAGCCTGTATCTCAGCACAGGAATAAGGTAGGGAAGAATTCTAAGGCTCATTTTGACTGCCTCCAGAAGTTAGATCAGATGGCAAATTGGATTTGGTGCTAGGTCTTTCCCTTTAGGTTTTTACCCCAACAATGTTTTCATTAGTTTCGCTCACTCTCGAAATCAAGCATTTTACAGCAGGTTGGAGCAGCCTGTATCTCAGCACAGGAATAAGGTAGGGAAGAATTCTAAGGCTCATTTTGACTGCCTCCAGAAGTTAGATCAGATGGCAAATTGGATTTGGTGCTAGGTCTTTCCCTTTAGGTTTTACCCCAACAATGTTTTCATTAGTTTCGCTCACTCTCGAAATCAAGCATTTTACAGCAGGTTGGAGCAGCCTGTATCTCAGCACAGGAATAAGGTAGGGAAGAATTCTAAGGCTCATTTTGACTGCCTCCAGAAGTTAGATCAGATGGCAAAATTGGATTTGGTGCTAGGTCTTTCCCTTTAGGTTTTACCCCAACAATGTTTTCATTAGTTTTCGCTCACTCTCGAAATCAAGCATTTTACAGCAGGTTGGAGCAGCCTGTATCTCAGCACAGGAATAAGGTAGGGAAGAATTCTAAGGATCATTTTGACTGCCTCCAGAAGTTAGATCAGATGGCAAATTGGATTTGGTGCTAGGTCTTTCCCTTTAGGTTTTACCCCAACAATGTTTTCATTAGTTTCGCTCACTCTGGAAATCAAGCATTTTTACAGCAGGTTGGAGCAGCCTGTATCTCAGCACAGGAATAAGGTAGGGAAGAATTCTAAGGCTCATTTTTGACTGCCTCCAGAAGTTAGATCAGATTGGCAAATTGGATTTGGTGCTAGGTCTTTCCCTTTAGGTTTTACCCCAACAATGTTTTCATTAGTTTCGCTCACTCTCGAAATCAAGCATTTTACAGCAGGTTGGAGCAGCCTGTATCTCAGCACAGGAATAAGGTAGGGAAGAATTCTAAGGCTCATTTTGACTGCCTCCAGAAGTTAGATCAGATGGCAAATTGGATTTGGTGCTAGGTCTTTCCCTTTAGGTTTTACCCCAACAATGTTTTCATTAGTTTCGCTCACTCTCGAAATCAAGCATTTTACAGCAGGTTGGAGCAGCCTGTATCTCAGCACAGGAATAAGGTAGGGAAGAATTCTAAGGCTCATTTTGACTGCCTCCAGAAGTTAGATCAGATGGCAAATTGGATTTGGTGCTAGGTCTTTCCCTTTAGGTTTTTACCCCAACAATGTTTTCATTAGTTTTCGCTCACTCTCGAAATCAAGCATTTTACAGCAGGTTGGAGCAGCCTGTATCTCAGCACAGGAATAAGGTAGGGAAGAATTCTAAGGCTCATTTTGACTGCCTCCAGAAGTTAGATCAGATGGCAAATTGGATTTGGTGCTAGGTCATTCCCTTTAGGTTTTACCCCAACAATGTTTTCATTAGTTTCGCTCACTCTCGAAATCAAGCATTTTACAGCAGGGTTGGAGCAGCCTGTATCTCAGCACAGGAATAAGGTAGGGAAGAATTCTAAGGCTCATTTTGACTGCCTCCAGAAGTTAGATCAGATGGCCAATTGGATTTGGTGCTAGGTCTTTCCCTTTAGGTTTTACCCAACAATGTTTCCATTAGTTTCGCTCACTCTCGAAATCAAGCATTTTACAGCAGGTTGGAGCAGCCTGTATCTCAGCACAGGAATAAGGTAGGGAAGAATTCTAAGGCTCATTTTGACTGCCTCCAGAAGTTAGATCAGATGGCAAATTGGATTTGGTTGCTAGGTCTTTCCCTTTAGGTTTTACCCCAACAATGTTTTCCATTAGTTTCGCTCACTCTCGAAATCAAGCATTTTACAGCAGGTTGGAGCAGCCTGTATCTCAGCACAGGAATAAGGTAGGGAAGAATTCTAAGGCTCATTTTGACTGCCTCCAGAAGTTAGATCAGATGGCAAATTGGATTTGGTGCTAGGTCTTTCCCTTTAGGTTTTACCCCAACAATGTTTTCATTAGTTTCGCTCACTCCTCGAAATCAAGCATTTTACAGCAGGTTGGAGCAGCCTGTATCTCAGCACAGGAATAAGGTAGGGAAGAATTCTAAGGCTCATTTTGACTGCTCCAGAAGTTAGATCAGATGGCAAATTGGATTTGGTGCTAGGTCTTTCCCTTTAGGTTTTACCCCAACAATGTTTTCATTAGTTTTCGCTCACTCTGGAAATCAAGCATTTTACAGCAGGTTGGAGCAGCCGGTATCTCAGCACAGGAATAAGGTAGGGAAGAATTCTAAGGCTCATTTTGACTGCCTCCAGAAGTTAGATCAGATGGCAAATTGGATTTGGTGCTAGGTCTTTCCCTTTAGGTTTTACCCCAACAATGTTTTCATTAGTTTCGCTCACTCTCGAAATCAAGCATTTTACAGCAGGTTGGAGCAGCCTGTATCTCAGCACAGGAATAAGGTAGGGAAGAATTCTAATGCTCATTTTGACTGCCTCCAGAAGTTAGATCAGATGGCAAATTGGATTTGGTGCTAGGTCTTTCCCTTTAGGTTTTACCCCAACAATGTTTTCATTAGTTTCGCTCACTCTCGAAATCAAGCATTTTACAGCAGGTTGGAGCAGCCTGTATCTCAGCACAGGAATAAGGTAGGGAAGAATTCTAAGGCTCATTTTGACTGCCTCCAGAAGTTAGATCAGATGGCAAATTGGATTTGGTGCTAGGTCTTTCCCTTTAGGTTTTACCCCAACAATGTTTTCATTAGTTTCGCTCACTCTCGAAATCAAGCATTTTACAGCAGGTTGGAGCAGCCTGTATCTCAGCACAGGAATAAGGTAGGGAAGAATTCTAAGGCTCATTTTGACTGCCTCCAGAAGTTAGATCAGATGGCAAATTGGATTTGGTGCTAGGTCTTTCCCTTTAGGTTTTACCCCAACAATGTTTTCATTAGTTTCGCTCACTCTCGAAATCAAGCATTTTACAGCAGGTTGGAGCAGCCTGTATCTCAGCACAGGAATAAGGTAGGGAAGAATTCTAAGGCTCATTTTGACTGCCTCCAGAAGTTAGATCAGATGGCCAAATTGGATTTGGTGCTAGGTCTTTCCCTTTAGGTTTTACCCCAACAATGTTTTCATTAGTTTCGCTCACTCTCGAAATCAAGCATTTTATCAGCAGGTTGGAGCAGCCTGTATCTCAGCACAGGAATAAGGTAGGGAAGAATTCTAAGGCTCATTTTGACTGCCTCCAGAAGTTAGATCAGATGGCAAATTGGATTTGGTGCTAGGTCTTTCCCTTTAGGTTTTACCCCAACAATGTTTTCATTAGTTTCGCTCACTCTCGAAATCAAGCATTTTACAGCAGGTTGGAGCAGCCTGTATCTCAGCACAGGAATAAGGTAGGGAAGAATTCTAAGGCTCATTTTGACTGCCTCCAGAAGTTAGATCAGATGGCAAATTGGATTTGGTGCTAGGGTCTTTCCCTTTAGGTTTTACCCCAACAATGTTTTCATTAGTTTCGCTCACTCTCGAAATCAAGCATTTTACAGCAGGTTGGAGCAGCCTGTATCTCAGCACAGGAATAAGGTAGGGAAGAATTCTAAGGCTCATTTTGACTGCCTCCAGAAGTTAGATCAGATGGCAAATTGGATTTGGTGCTAGGTCTTTCCCTTTAGGTTTTACCCCAACAATGTTTTCATTAGTTTCGCTCACTCTCGAAATCAAGCATTTTACAGCAGGTTGGAGCAGCCTGTATCTCAGCACAGGAATAAGTAGGGAAGAATTCTAAGGCTCATTTTGACTGCCTCCAGAAGTTAGATCAGATGGCAAATTGGATTTGGTGCTAGGTCTTTCCCTTTAGGTTTTACCCAACAATGTTTTCATTAGTTTCGCTCACTCTCGAAATCAAGCATTTTACAGCAGGTTGGAGCAGCCTGTATCTCAGCACAGGAATAAGGTAGGGAAGAATTCTAAGGCTCATTTTGACTGCCTCCAGAAGTTAGATCAGATGGCAAATTGGATTTGGTGCTAGGTCTTTCCCTTTAGGTTTACCCCAACAATGTTTTCATTAGTTTCGCTCACTCTCGAAATCAAGCATTTTACAGCAGGTTGGAGCAGCCTGTATCTCAGCACAGGAATAAGGTAGGGAAGAATTCTAAGGCTCATTTTGACTGCCTCCAGAAGTTAGATCAGATGGCAAATTGGATTTGGTGCTAGGTCTTTCCCTTTAGGTTTTACCCCAACAATGTTTTCATTAGTTTCGCTCACTCTCGAAATCAAGCATTTTTACAGCAGGTTGGAGCAGCTGTATCTCAGCACAGGAATAAGGTAGGGAAGAATTCTAAGGCTCATTTTGACTGCCTCCAGAAGTTAGATCAGATGGCAAATTGGATTTGGTGCTAGGTCTTTCCCTTTAGGTTTTACCCCAACAATGTTTTCATTAGTTTCGCTCACTCTGGAAATCAAGCATTTTACAGCAGGTTGGAGCAGCCTGTATCTCAGCACAGGAATAAGGTAGGGAAGAATTCTAAGGCTCATTTTGACTGCCTCCAGAAGTTAGATCAGATGGCAAATTGGATTTGGTGCTAGGTCTTTCCCTTTAGGTTTTACCCCAACAATGTTTTCATTAGTTTCGCTCACTCTCGAAATCAAGCATTTTACAGCAGGTTGGAGCAGCCTGTATCTCAGCACAGGAATAAGGTAGGGAAGAATTTCTAAGGATCATTTTGACTGCCTCCAGAAGTTAGATCAGATGGCAAATTGGATTTGGTGCTAGGTCTTTCCCTTTAGGTTTTACCCAACAATGTTTTCATTAGTTTCGCTCACTCTCGAAATCAAGCATTTTACAGCAGGTTGGAGCAGCCTGTATCTCAGCACAGGAATAAGGTAGGGAAGAATTCTAAGGCTCATTTTGACTGCCTCCAGAAGTTAGATCAGATGGCAAATTGGATTTGGTGCTAGGTCTTTCCCTTTAGGTTTTACCCCAACAATGTTTTCATTAGTTTCGCTCACTCTCGAAATCAAGCATTTTTACAGCAGGTTGGAGCAGGCCTGTATCTCAGCACAGGAATAAGGTAGGGAAGAATTCTAAGGCTCATTTTGACTGCCTCCAGAAGTTAGATCAGATGGCAAATTGGATTTGGTGCTAGGTCTTTCCCTTTAGGTTTTACCCCAACAATGTTTTCATTAGTTTCGCTCACTCTCGAAATCAAGCATTTTTACAGCAGGTTGGAGCAGCCTGTATCTCAGCACAGGAATAAAGGTAGGGAAGAATTCTAAGGCTCATTTTGACTGCCTCCAGAAGTTAGATCAGATGGCAAATTGGATTTGGTGCTGGGTCTTTCCCCTTTAGGTTTTACCCCAACAATGTTTTTCATTAGTTTCGCTCACTCTCGAAATCAAGCATTTTACAGCAGGTTGGAGCAGCCTGTATCTCAGCACAGGAATAAGGTAGGGAAGAATTCTAAGGCTCATTTTGACTGCCTCCAGAAGTTAGATCAGATGGCAAATTGGATTTGGTGCTAGGTCTTTCCCTTTAGGTTTTACCCCAACAATGTTTTCATTAGTTTCGCTCACTCTCGAAATCAAGCATTTTACAGCAGGTTGGAGCAGCCTGTATCTCAGCACAGGAATAAGGTAGGGAAGAATTCTAAGGCTCATTTTGACTGCCTCCAGAAGTTAGATCAGATGGCAAATTGGATTTGGTGCTAGGTCTTTCCCTTAGGTTTTACCCCAACAATGTTTTCATTTAGTTTCGCTCACTCTCGAAATCAAGCATTTTACAGCAGGTTGGAGCAGCCTGTATCTCAGCACAGGAATAAGGTAGGGAAGAATTCTAAGGCTCATTTTGACTGCCTCCAGAAGTTAGATCAGATGGCAAATTGGATTTGGTGCTAGGTCTTTCCCTTTAGGTTTTACCCCAACAATGTTTTCATTAGTTTCGCTCACTCTCGAAATCAAGCATTTTACAGCAGGTTGGAGCAGCCTGTATCTCAGCACAGGAATAAGGTAGGGAAGAATTCTAAGGATCATTTTGACTGCCTCCAGAAGTTAGATCAGATGGCAAATTGGATTTGGTGCTAGGTCTTTCCCTTTAGGTTTTACCCCAACAATGTTTTCATTAGTTTCGCTCACTCTCGAAATCAAGCATTTTACAGCAGGTTGGAGCAGCCTGTATCTCAGCACAGGAATAAGGTAGGGAAGAATTCTAAGGCTCATTTTGACTGCCTCCAGAAGTTAGATCAGATGGCAAATTGGATTTGGTGCTAGGTCTTTCCCTTTAGGTTTTACCCCAACAATGTTTTCATTAGTTTCGCTCACTCTCGAAATCAAGCATTTTACAGCAGGTTGGAGCAGCCTGTATCTCAGCACAGGAATAAGGTAGGGAAGAATTCTAAGGCTCATTTTGACTGCCTCCAGAAGTTAGATCAGATGGCAAATTGGATTTGGTGCTAGGTCTTTCCCTTTAGGTTTTACCCCAACAATGTTTTCATTAGTTTCGCTCACTCTCGAAATCAAGCATTTTACAGCAGGTTGGAGCAGCCTGTATCTCAGCACAGGAATAAGGTAGGGAAGAATTCTAAGGCTCATTTTGACTGCCTCCAGAAGTTAGATCAGATGGCAAATTGGATTTGGTGCTAGGTCTTTCCCTTTAGGTTTTACCCCAACAATGTTTTCATTAGTTTCGCTCACTCTCGAAATCAAGCATTTTACAGCAGGTTGGAGCAGCCTGTATCTCAGCACAGGAATAAGGTAGGGAAGAATTCTAAGGCTCATTTTGACTGCCTCCAGAAGTTAGATCAGATGGCAAAATTGGATTTGGTGCTAGGTCTTTCCCTTTAGGTTTTACCCCAACAATGTTTTCATTAGTTTTCGCTCACTCTCGAAATCAAGCATTTTACAGCAGGTTGGAGCAGCCTGTATCTCAGCACAGGAATAAGGTAGGGAAGAATTCTAAGGATCATTTTGACTGCCTCCAGAAGTTAGATCAGATGGCAAATTGGGATTTGGTGCTAGGTCTTTCCCTTTAGGTTTTACCCCAACAATGTTTTCATTAGTTTCGCTCACTCTCGAAATCAAGCATTTTACAGCAGGTTGGAGCAGCCTGTATCTCAGCACAGGAATAAGGTAGGGAAGAATTCTAAGGATCATTTTGACTGCCTCCAGAAGTTAGATCAGATGGCAAATTGGATTTGGTGCTAGGTCTTTCCCTTTAGGTTTTACCCCAACAATGTTTTCATTAGTTTCGCTCACTCTCGAAATCAAGCATTTTACAGCAGGTTGGAGCAGCCTGTATCTCAGCACAGGAATAAGGTAGGGAAGAATTCTAAGGATCATTTTGACTGCCTCCAGAAGTTAGATCAGATGGCAAATTGGATTTGGTGCTAGGTCTTTCCCTTTAGGTTTTACCCCAACAATGTTTTCATTAGTTTCGCTCACTCTCGAAATCAAGCATTTTACAGCAGGTTGGAGCAGCCTGTATCTCAGCACAGGAATAAGGTAGGGAAGAATTCTAAGGCTCATTTTGACTGCCTCCAGAAGTTAGATCAGATGGCAAATTGGATTTGGTGCTAGGTCTTTCCCTTTAGGTTTTACCCCAACAATGTTTTCATTAGTTTCGCTCACTCTCGAAATCAAGCATTTTACAGCAGGTTGGAGCAGCCTGTATCTCAGCACAGGAATAAGGTAGGGAAGAATTCTAAGGCTCATTTTGACTGCCTCCAGAAGTTAGATCAGATGGCAAATTGGATTTGGTGCTAGGTCTTTCCCTTTAGGTTTTACCCCAACAATGTTTTTCATTAGTTTCGCTCACTCTCGAAATCAAGCATTTTACAGCAGGTTGGAGCAGCCTGTATCTCAGCACAGGAATAAGGTAGGGAAGAATTCTAAGGCTCATTTTGACTGCCTCCAGAAGTTAGATCAGATGGCAAATTGGATTTGGTGCTAGGTCTTTCCCTTTAGGTTTTACCCCAACAATGTTTTTCATTAGTTTCGCTCACTCTCGAAATCAAGCATTTTACAGCAGGTTGGAGCAAGCCTGTATCTCAGCACAGGAATAAGGTAGGGAAGAATTCTAAGGATCATTTTGACTGCCTCCAGAAGTTAGATCAGATGGCAAATTGGATTTGGTGCTAGGTCTTTCCCTTTAGGTTTTACCCCAACAATGTTTTCATTAGTTTCGCTCACTCTCGAAATCAAGCATTTTACAGCAGGTTGGAGCAGCCTGTATCTCAGCACAGGAATAAGGTAGGGAAGAATTCTAAGGATCATTTTGACTGCCTCCAGAAGTTAGATCAGATGGCAAATTGGATTTGGTGCTAGGTCTTTCCCTTTAGGTTTTACCCCAACAATGTTTTCATTAGTTTCGCTCACTCTCGAAATCAAGCATTTTACAGCAGGTTGGAGCAGCCTGTATCTCAGCACAGGAATAAGGTAGGGAAGAATTCTAAGGATCATTTTGACTGCCTCCAGAAGTTAGATCAGATGGCAAATTGGATTTGGTGCTAGGTCTTTCCCCTTTAGGTTTTTACCCCAACAATGTTTTCATTAGTTTCGCTCACTCTCGAAATCAAGCATTTTACAGCAGGTTGGAGCAGCCTGTATCTCAGCACAGGAATAAGGTAGGGAAGAATTCTAAGGATCATTTTGACTGCCTCCAGAAGTTAGATCAGATGGCAAATTGGATTTGGTGCTAGGTCTTTCCCTTTAGGTTTTACCCCAACAATGTTTTCATTAGTTTCGCTCACTCTCGAAATCAAGCATTTTACAGCAGGTTGGAGCAGCCTGTATCTCAGCACAGGAATAAGGTAGGGAAGAATTCTAAGGCTCATTTTGACTGCCTCCAGAAGTTAGATCAGATGGCAAATTGGATTTGGTGCTAGGTCTTTCCCTTTAGGTTTTACCCCAACAATGTTTTCATTAGTTTCGCTCACTCTCGAAATCAAGCATTTTACAGCAGGTTGGAGCAGCCTGTATCTCAGCACAGGAATAAGGTAGGGAAGAATTCTAAGGCTCATTTTGACTGCCTCCAGAAGTTAGATCAGATGGCAAATTGGATTTGGTGCTAGGTCTATCCCTTTAGGTTTTACCCCAACAATGTTTTCATTAGTTTCGCGCACTCTCGAAATCAAGCATTTTACAGCAGGTTGGAGCAGCCTGTATCTCAGCACAGGAATAAGGTAGGGAAGAATTCTAAGGCTCATTTTGACTGCCTCCAGAAGTTAGATCAGATGGCAAATTGGATTTGGTGCTAGGTCTTTCCCTTTAGGTTTTACCCCAACAATGTTTTCATTAGTTTCGCTCACTCTCGAAATCAAGCATTTTACAGCAGGTTGGAGCAGCCTGTATCTCAGCACAGGAATAAGGTAGGGAAGAATTCTAAGGCTCATTTTGACTGCCTCCAGAAGTTAGATCAGATGGCAAATTGGATTTGGTGCTAGGTCTTTCCCTTTAGGTTTTACCCCAACAATGTTTTCATTAGTTTCGCTCACTCTCGAAATCAAGCATTTTACAGCAGGTTGGAGCAGCCTGTATCTCAGCACAGGAATAAGGTAGGGAAGAATTCTAAGGATCATTTTGACTGCCTCCAGAAGTTAGATCAGATGGCAAATTGGATTTGGTGCTAGGTCTTTCCCTTTAGGTTTTACCCCAACAATGTTTTCATTAGTTTCGCTCACTCTCGAAATCAAGCATTTTACAGCAGGTTGGAGCAGCCTGTATCTCAGCACAGGAATAAGGTAGGGAAGAATTCTAAGGCTCATTTTGACTGCCTCCAGAAGTTAGATCAGATGGCAAATTGGATTTGGTGCTAGGTCTTTCCCTTTAGGTTTTACCCCAACAATGTTTTCATTAGTTTCGCTCACTCTCGAAATCAAGCATTTTACAGCAGGTTGGAGCAGCCTGTATCTCAGCACAGGAATAAGGTAGGGAAGAATTCTAAGGCTCATTTTGACTGCCTCCAGAAGTTAGATCAGATGGCAAATTGGATTTGGTGCTAGGTCTTTCCCTTTAGGTTTTACCCCAACAATGTTTTCATTAGTTTCGCTCACTCTCGAAATCAAGCATTTTACAGCAGGTTGGAGCAGCCTGTATCTCAGCACAGGAATAAGGTAGGGAAGAATTCTAAGGCTCATTTTGACTGCCTCCAGAAGTTAGATCAGATGGCAAATTGGATTTGGTGCTAGGTCTTTCCCTTTAGGTTTTACCCCAACAATGTTTTCATTAGTTTCGCTCACTCTCGAAATCAAGCATTTTACAGCAGGTTGGAGCAGCCTGTATCTCAGCACAGGAATAAGGTAGGGAAGAATTCTAAGGCTCATTTTGACTGCCTCCAGAAGTTAGATCAGATGGCAAATTGGATTTGGTGCTAGGTCTTTCCCTTTAGGTTTTACCCCAACAATGTTTTCATTAGTTTCGCTCACTCTCGAAATCAAGCATTTTACAGCAGGTTGGAGCAGCCTGTATCTCAGCACAGGAATAAGGTAGGGAAGAATTCTAAGGCTCATTTTGACTGCCTCCAGAAGTTAGATCAGATGGCAAATTGGATTTGGTGCTAGGTCTTTCCCTTTAGGTTTTACCCCAACAATGTTTTCATTAGTTTCGCTCACTCTCGAAATCAAGCATTTTACAGCAGGTTGGAGCAGCCTGTATCTCAGCACAGGAATAAGGTAGGGAAGAATTCTAAGGCTCATTTTGACTGCCTCCAGAAGTTAGATCAGATGGCAAATTGGATTTGGTGCTAGGTCTTTCCCTTTAGGTTTTACCCCAACAATGTTTTCATTAGTTTCGCTCACTCTTGAAATCAAGCATTTTACAGCAGGTTGGAGCAGCCTGTATCTCAGCACAGGAATAAGGTAGGGAAGAATTCTAAGGCTCATTTTGACTGCCTCCAGAAGTTAGATCAGATGGCAAATTGGATTTGGTGCTAGGTCTTTCCCTTTAGGTTTTACCCCAACAATGTTTTCATTAGTTTCGCTCACTCTCGAAATCAAGCATTTTACAGCAGGTTGGAGCAGCCTGTATCTCAGCACAGGAATAAGGTAGGGAAGAATTCTAAGGCTCATTTTGACTGCCTCCAGAAGTTAGATCAGATGGCAAATTGGATTTGGTGCTAGGTCTTTCCCTTTAGGTTTTACCCCAACAATGTTTTCATTAGTTTCGCTCACTCTCGAAATCAAGCATTTTACAGCAGGTTGGAGCAGCCTGTATCTCAGCACAGGAATAAGGTAGGGAAGAATTCTAAGGCTCATTTTGACTGCCTCCAGAAGTTAGATCAGATGGCAAATTGGATTTGGTGCTAGGTCTTTCCCTTTAGGTTTTACCCCAACAATGTTTTCATTAGTTTCGCTCACTCTCGAAATCAAGCATTTTACAGCAGGTTGGAGCAGCCTGTATCTCAGCACAGGAATAAGGTAGGGAAGAATTCTAAGGCTCATTTTGACTGCCTCCAGAAGTTAGATCAGATGGCAAATTGGATTTGGTGCTAGGTCTTTCCCTTTAGGTTTTACCCCAACAATGTTTTCATTAGTTTCGCTCACTCTCGAAATCAAGCATTTTACAGCAGGTTGGAGCAGCCTGTATCTCAGCACAGGAATAAGGTAGGGAAGAATTCTAAGGATCATTTTGACTGCCTCCAGAAGTTAGATCAGATGGCAAATTGGATTTGGTGCTAGGTCTTTCCCTTTAGGTTTTACCCCAACAATGTTTTCATTAGTTTCGCTCACTCTCAAAATCAAGCATTTTACAGCAGGTTGGAGCAGCCTGTATCTCAGCACAGGAATAAGGTAGGGAAGAATTCTAAGGCTCATTTTGACTGCCTCCAGAAGTTAGATCAGATGGCAAATTGGATTTGGTGCTAGGTCTTTCCCTTTAGGTTTTACCCCAACAATGTTTTCATTAGTTTCGCTCACTCTCGAAATCAAGCATTTTACAGCAGGTTGGAGCAGCCTGTATCTCAGCACAGGAATAAGGTAGGGAAGAATTCTAAGGCTCATTTTGACTGCCTCCAGAAGTTAGATCAGATGGCAAATTGGATTTGGTGCTAGGTCTTTCCCTTTAGGTTTTACCCCAACAATGTTTTCATTAGTTTCGCTCACTCTCGAAATCAAGCATTTTACAGCAGGTTGGAGCAGCCTGTATCTCAGCACAGGAATAAGGTAGGGAAGAATTCTAAGGCTCATTTTGACTGCCTCCAGAAGTTAGATCAGATGGCAAATTGGATTTGGTGCTAGGTCTTTCCCTTTAGGTTTTACCCCAACAATGTTTTCATTAGTTTCGCTCACTCTCGAAATCAAGCATTTTACAGCAGGTTGGAGCAGCCTGTATCTCAGCACAGGAATAAGGTAGGGAAGAATTCTAAGGATCATTTTGACTGCCTCCAGAAGTTAGATCAGATGGCAAATTGGATTTGGTGCTAGGTCTTTCCCTTTAGGTTTTACCCCAACAATGTTTTCATTAGTTTCGCTCACTCTTGAAATCAAGCATTTTACAGCAGGTTGGAGCAGCCTGTATCTCAGCACAGGAATAAGGTAGGGAAGAATTCTAAGGCTCATTTTGACTGCCTCCAGAAGTTAGATCAGATGGCAAATTGGATTTGGTGCTAGGTCTTTCCCTTTAGGTTTTACCCCAACAATGTTTTCATTAGTTTCGCTCACTCTCGAAATCAAGCATTTTACAGCAGGTTGGAGCAGCCTGTATCTCAGCACAGGAATAAGGTAGGGAAGAATTCTAAGGCTCATTTTGACTGCCTCCAGAAGTTAGATCAGATGGCAAATTGGATTTGGTGCTAGGTCTTTCCCTTTAGGTTTTACCCCAACAATGTTTTCTTTAGTTTCGCTCACTCTCGAAATCAAGCATTTTACAGCAGGTTGGAGCAGCCTGTATCTCAGCACTGGAATAAGGTAGGGAAGAATTCTAAGGATCATTTTGACTGCCTCCAGAAGTTAGATCAGATGGCAAATTGGATTTGGTGCTAGGTCTTTCCCTTTAGGTTTTACCCCAACAATGTTTTCATTAGTTTCGCTCACTCTCGAAATCAAGCATTTTACAGCAGGTTGGAGCAGCCTGTATCTCAGCACAGGAATAAGGTAGGGAAGAATTCTAAGGCTCATTTTGACTGCCTCCAGAAGTTAGATCAGATGGCAAATTGGATTTGGTGCTAGGTCTTTCCCTTTAGGTTTTACCCCAACAATGTTTTCATTAGTTTCGCTCACTCTCGAAATCAAGCATTTTACAGCAGGTTGGAGCAGCCTGTATCTCAGCACAGGAATAAGGTAGGGAAGAATTCTAAGGATCATTTTGACTGCCTCCAGAAGTTAGATCAGATGGCAAATTGGATTTGGTGCTAGGTCTTTCCCTTTAGGTTTTACCCCAACAATGTTTTCATTAGTTTCGCTCACTCTCGAAATCAAGCATTTTACAGCAGGTTGGAGCAGCCTGTATCTCAGCACAGGAATAAGGTAGGGAAGAATTCTAAGGCTCATTTTGACTGCCTCCAGAAGTTAGATCAGATGGCAAATTGGATTTGGTGCTAGGTCTTTCCCTTTAGGTTTTACCCCAACAATGTTTTCATTAGTTTCGCTCACTCTCGAAATCAAGCATTTTACAGCAGGTTGGAGCAGCCTGTATCTCAGCACAGGAATAAGGTAGGGAAGAATTCTAAGGCTCATTTTGACTGCCTCCAGAAGTTAGATCAGATGGCAAATTGGATTTGGTGCTAGGTCTTTCCCTTTAGGTTTTACCCCAACAATGTTTTCATCAGTTTCGCTCACTCTCGAAATCAAGCATTTTACAGCAGGTTGGAGCAGCCTGTATCTCAGCACAGGAATAAGGTAGGGAAGAATTCTAAGGCTCATTTTGACTGCCTCCAGAAGTTAGATCAGATGGCAAATTGGATTTGGTGCTAGGTCTTTCCCTTTAGGTTTTACCCCAACAATGTTTTCATTAGTTTCGCTCACTCTCGAAATCAAGCATTTTACAGCAGGTTGGAGCAGCCTGTATCTCAGCACAGGAATAAGGTAGGGAAGAATTCTAAGGCTCATTTTGACTGCCTCCAGAAGTTAGATCAGATGGCAAATTGGATTTGGTGCTAGGTCTTTCCCTTTAGGTTTTACCCCAACAATGTTTTCATTAGTTTCGCTCACTCTCGAAATCAAGCATTTTACAGCAGGTTGGAGCAGCCTGTATCTCAGCACAGGAATAAGGTAGGGAAGAATTCTAAGGCTCATTTTGACTGCCTCCAGAAGTTAGATCAGATGGCAAATTGGATTTGGTGATAGGTCTTTCCCTTTAGGTTTTACCCCAACAATGTTTTCATTAGTTTCGCTCACTCTCGAAATCAAGCATTTTACAGCAGGTTGGAGCAGCCTGTATCTCAGCACAGGAATAAGGTAGGGAAGAATTCTAAGGCTCATTTTGACTGCCTCCAGAAGTTAGATCAGATGGCAAATTGGATTTGGTGCTAGGTCTTTCCCTTTAGGTTTTACCCCAACAATGTTTTCATTAGTTTCGCTCACTCTCGAAATCAAGCATTTTACAGCAGGTTGGAGCAGCCTGTATCTCAGCACAGGAATAAGGTAGGGAAGAATTCTAAGGCTCATTTTGACTGCCTCCAGAAGTTAGATCAGATGGCAAATTGGATTTGGTGCTAGGTCTTTCCCTTTAGGTTTTACCCCAACAATGTTTTCATTAGTTTCGCTCACTCTCGAAATCAAGCATTTTACAGCAGGTTGGAGCAGCCTGTATCTCAGCACAGGAATAAGGTAGGGAAGAATTCTAAGGCTCATTTTGACTGCCTCCAGAAGTTAGATCAGATGGCAAATTGGATTTGGTGCTAGGTCTTTCCCTTTAGGTTTTACCCCAACAATGTTTTCATTAGTTTCGCTCACTCTCAAAATCAAGCATTTTACAGCAGGTTGGAGCAGCCTGTATCTCAGCACAGGAATAAGGTAGGGAAGAATTCTAAGGATCATTTTGACTGCCTCCAGAAGTTAGATCAGATGGCAAATTGGATTTGGTGCTAGGTCTTTCCCTTTAGGTTTTACCCCAACAATGTTTTCATTAGTTTCGCTCACTCTCGAAATCAAGCATTTTACAGCAGGTTGGAGCAGCCTGTATCTCAGCACAGGAATAAGGTAGGGAAGAATTCTAAGGCTCATTTTGACTGCCTCCAGAAGTTAGATCAGATGGCAAATTGGATTTGGTGCTAGGTCTTTCCCTTTAGGTTTTACCCCAACAATGTTTTCATTAGTTTCGCTCACTCTCGAAATCAAGCATTTTACAGCAGGTTGGAGCAGCCTGTATCTCAGCACAGGAATAAGGTAGGGAAGAATTCTAAGGCTCATTTTGACTGCCTCCAGAAGTTAGATCAGATGGCAAATTGGATTTGGTGCTAGGTCTTTCCCTTTAGGTTTTACCCCAACAATGTTTTCATTAGTTTCGCTCACTCTCGAAATCAAGCATTTTACAGCAGGTTGGAGCAGCCTGTATCTCAGCACAGGAATAAGGTAGGGAAGAATTCTAAGGCTCATTTTGACTGCCTCCAGAAGTTAGATCAGATGGCAAATTGGATTTGGTGCTAGGTCTTTCCCTTTAGGTTTTACCCCAACAATGTTTTCATTAGTTTCGCTCACTCTTGAAATCAAGCATTTTACAGCAGGTTGGAGCAGCCTGTATCTCAGCACAGGAATAAGGTAGGGAAGAATTCTAAGGATCATTTTGACTGCCTCCAGAAGTTAGATCAGATGGCAAATTGGATTTGGTGCTAGGTCTTTCCCTTTAGGTTTTACCCCAACAATGTTTTCATTAGTTTCGCTCACTCTCGAAATCAAGCATTTTACAGCAGGTTGGAGCAGCCTGTATCTCAGCACAGGAATAAGGTAGGGAAGAATTCTAAGGCTCATTTTGACTGCCTCCAGAAGTTAGATCAGATGGCAAATTGGATTTGGTGCTAGGTCTTTCCCTTTAGGTTTTACCCCAACAATGTTTTCATTAGTTTCGCTCACTCTCGAAATCAAGCATTTTACAGCAGGTTGGAGCAGCCTGTATCTCAGCACAGGAATAAGGTAGGGAAGAATTCAAATGCTCATTTTGACTGCCTCCAGAAGTTAGATCAGATGGCAAATTGGATTTGGTGCTAGGTCTTTCCCTTTAGGTTTTACCCCAACAATGTTTTCATTAGTTTCGCTCACTCTCGAAATCAAGCATTTTACAGCAGGTTGGAGCAGCCTGTATCTCAGCACAGGAATAAGGTAGGGAAGAATTCTAAGGCTCATTTTGACTGCCTCCAGAAGTTAGATCAGATGGCAAAATGGATTTGGTGCTAGGTCTTTCCCTTTAGGTTTTACCCCAACAATGTTTTCATTAGTTTCGCTCACTCTCGAAATCAAGCATTTTACAGCAGGTTGGAGCAGCCTGTATCTCAGCACAGGAATAAGGTAGGGAAGAATTCTAAGGCTCATTTTGACTGCCTCCAGAAGTTAGATCAGATGGCAAATTGGATTTGGTGCTAGGTCTTTCCCTTTAGGTTTTACCCCAACAATGTTTTCATTAGTTTCGCTCACTCTCGAAATCAAGCATTTTACAGCAGGTTGGAGCAGCCTGTATCTCAGCACAGGAATAAGGTAGGGAAGAATTCTAAGGCTCATTTTGACTGCCTCCAGAAGTTAGATCAGATGGCAAATTGGATTTGGTGCTAGGTCTTTCCCTTTAGGTTTTACCCCAACAATGGTTTCATTAGTTTCGCTCACTCTCGAAATCAAGCATTTTACAGCAGGTTGGAGCAGCCTGTATCTCAGCACAGGAATAAGGTAGGGAAGAATTCTAAGGCTCATTTTGACTGCCTCCAGAAGTTAGATCAGATGGCAAATTGGATTTGGTGCTAGGTCTTTCCCTTTAGGTTTTACCCCAACAATGTTTTCATTAGTTTCGCTCACTCTCGAAATCAAGCATTTTACAGCAGGTTGGAGCAGCCTGTATCTCAGCACAGGAATAAGGTAGGGAAGAATTCTAAGGCTCATTTTGACTGCCTCCAGAAGTTAGATCAGATGGCAAATTGGATTTGGTGCTAGGTCTTTCCCTTTAGGTTTTACCCCAACAATGTTTTCATTAGTTTCGCTCACTCTCGAAATCAAGCATTTTACAGCAGGTTGGAGCAGCCTGTATCTCAGCACAGGAATAAGGTAGGGAAGAATTCTAAGGCTCATTTTGACTGCCTCCAGAAGTTAGATCAGATGGCAAATTGGATTTGGTGCTAGGTCTTTCCCTTTAGGTTTTACCCCAACAATGTTTTCATTAGTTTCGCTCACTCTCGAAATCAAGCATTTTACAGCAGGTTGGAGCAGCCTGTATCTCAGCACAGGAATAAGGTAGGGAAGAATTCTAAGGATCATTTTGACTGCCTCCAGAAGTTAGATCAGATGGCAAATTGGATTTGGTGCTAGGTCTATCCCTTTAGGTTTTACCCCAACAATGTTTTCATTAGTTTCGCGCACTCTCGAAATCAAGCATTTTACAGCAGGTTGGAGCAGCCTGTATCTCAGCACAGGAATAAGGTAGGGAAGAATTCTAAGGCTCATTTTGACTGCCTCCAGAAGTTAGATCAGATGGCAAATTGGATTTGGTGCTAGGTCTTTCCCTTTAGGTTTTACCCCAACAATGTTTTCATTAGTTTCGCTCACTCTCGAAATCAAGCATTTTACAGCAGGTTGGAGCAGCCTGTATCTCAGCACAGGAATAAGGTAGGGAAGAATTCTAAGGCTCATTTTGACTGCCTCCAGAAGTTAGATCAGATGGCAAATTGGATTTGGTGCTAGGTCTTTCCCTTTAGGTTTTACCCCAACAATGTTTTCATTAGTTTCGCTCACTCTCGAAATCAAGCATTTTACAGCAGGTTGGAGCAGCCTGTATCTCAGCACAGGAATAAGGTAGGGAAGAATTCTAAGGCTCATTTTGACTGCCTCCAGAAGTTAGATCAGATGGCAAATTGGATTTGGTGCTAGGTCTTTCCCTTTAGGTTTTACCCCAACAATGTTTTCATTAGTTTCGCTCACTCTCGAAATCAAGCATTTTACAGCAGGTTGGAGCAGCCTGTATCTCAGCACAGGAATAAGGTAGGGAAGAATTCTAAGGCTCATTTTGACTGCCTCCAGAAGTTAGATCAGATGGCCAATTGGATTTGGTGCTAGGTCTTTCCCTTTAGGTTTTACCCCAACAATGTTTTCATTAGTTTCGCTCACTCTTGAAATCAAGCATTTTACAGCAGGTTGGAGCAGCCTGTATCTCAGCACAGGAATAAGGTAGGGAAGAATTCTAAGGCTCATTTTGACTGCCTCCAGAAGTTAGATCAGATGGCAAATTGGATTTGGTGCTAGGTCTTTCCCTTTAGGTTTTACCCCAACAATGTTTTCATTAGTTTCGCTCACTCTCGAAATCAAGCATTTTACAGCAGGTTGGAGCAGCCTGTATCTCAGCACAGGAATAAGGTAGGGAAGAATTCTAAGGCTCATTTTGACTGCCTCCAGAAGTTAGATCAGATGGCAAATTGGATTTGGTGCTAGGTCTTTCCCTTTAGGTTTTACCCCAACAATGTTTTCATTAGTTTCGCTCACTCTCGAAATCAAGCATTTTACAGCAGGTTGGAGCAGCCTGTATCTCAGCACAGGAATAAGGTAGGGAAGAATTCTAAGGATCATTTTGACTGCCTCCAGAAGTTAGATCAGATGGCAAATTGGATTTGGTGCTAGGTCTATCCCTTTAGGTTTTACCCCAACAATGTTTTCATTAGTTTCGCGCACTCTCGAAATCAAGCATTTTACAGCAGGTTGGAGCAGCCTGTATCTCAGCACAGGAATAAGGTAGGGAAGAATTCTAAGGCTCATTTTGACTGCCTCCAGAAGTTAGATCAGATGGCAAATTGGATTTGGTGCTAGGTCTTTCCCTTTAGGTTTTACCCCAACAATGTTTTCATTAGTTTCGCTCACTCTCGAAATCAAGCATTTTACAGCAGGTTGGAGCAGCCTGTATCTCAGCACAGGAATAAGGTAGGGAAGAATTCTAAGGCTCATTTTGACTGCCTCCAGAAGTTAGATCAGATGGCAAATTGGATTTGGTGCTAGGTCTTTCCCTTTAGGTTTTACCCCAACAATGTTTTCATTAGTTTCGCTCACTCTCGAAATCAAGCATTTTACAGCAGGTTGGAGCAGCCTGTATCTCAGCACAGGAATAAGGTAGGGAAGAATTCTAAGGCTCATTTTGACTGCCTCCAGAAGTTAGATCAGATGGCAAATTGGATTTGGTGCTAGGTCTTTCCCTTTAGGTTTTACCCCAACAATGTTTTCATTAGTTTCGCTCACTCTCGAAATCAAGCATTTTACAGCAGGTTGGAGCAGCCTGTATCTCAGCACAGGAATAAGGTAGGGAAGAATTCTAAGGCTCATTTTGACTGCCTCCAGAAGTTAGATCAGATGGCAAATTGGATTTGGTGCTAGGTCTTTCCCTTTAGGTTTTACCCCAACAATGTTTTCATTAGTTTCGCTCACTCTTGAAATCAAGCATTTTACAGCAGGTTGGAGCAGCCTGTATCTCAGCACAGGAATAAGGTAGGGAAGAATTCTAAGGCTCATTTTGACTGCCTCCAGAAGTTAGATCAGATGGCAAATTGGATTTGGTGCTAGGTCTTTCCCTTTAGGTTTTACCCCAACAATGTTTTCATTAGTTTCGCTCACTCTCGAAATCAAGCATTTTACAGCAGGTTGGAGCAGCCTGTATCTCAGCACAGGAATAAGGTAGGGAAGAATTCTAAGGCTCATTTTGACTGCCTCCAGAAGTTAGATCAGATGGCAAATTGGATTTGGTGCTAGGTCTTTCCCTTTAGGTTTTACCCCAACAATGTTTTCATTAGTTTCGCTCACTCTCGAAATCAAGCATTTTACAGCAGGTTGGAGCAGCCTGTATCTCAGCACAGGAATAAGGTAGGGAAGAATTCTAAGGCTCATTTTGACTGCCTCCAGAAGTTAGATCAGATGGCAAATTGGATTTGGTGCTAGGTCTTTCCCTTTAGGTTTTACCCCAACAATGTTTTCATTAGTTTCGCTCACTCTCGAAATCAAGCATTTTACAGCAGGTTGGAGCAGCCTGTATCTCAGCACAGGAATAAGGTAGGGAAGAATTCTAAGGCTCATTTTGACTGCCTCCAGAAGTTAGATCAGATGGCAAATTGGATTTGGTGCTAGGTCTTTCCCTTTAGGTTTTACCCCAACAATGTTTTCATTAGTTTCGCTCACTCTCGAAATCAAGCATTTTACAGCAGGTTGGAGCAGCCTGTATCTCAGCACAGGAATAAGGTAGGGAAGAATTCTAAGGCTCATTTTGACTGCCTCCAGAAGTTAGATCAGATGGCAAATTGGATTTGGTGCTAGGTCTTTCCCTTTAGGTTTTACCCCAACAATGTTTTCATTAGTTTCGCTCACTCTCGAAATCAAGCATTTTACAGCAGGTTGGAGCAGCCTGTATCTCAGCACAGGAATAAGGTAGGGAAGAATTCTAAGGATCATTTTGACTGCCTCCAGAAGTTAGATCAGATGGCAAATTGGATTTGGTGCTAGGTCTTTCCCTTTAGGTTTTACCCCAACAATGTTTTCTTTAGTTTCGCTCACTCTCGAAATCAAGCATTTTACAGCAGGTTGGAGCAGCCTGTATCTCAGCACAGGAATAAGGTAGGGAAGAATTCTAAGGATCATTTTGACTGCCTCCAGAAGTTAGATCAGATGGCAAATTAGATTTGGTGCTAGGTCTTTCCCTTTAGGTTTTACCCCAACAATGTTTTCATTAGTTTCGCTCACTCTCGAAATCAAGCATTTTACAGCAGGTTGGAGCAGCCTGTATCTCAGCACAGGAATAAGGTAGGGAAGAATTCTAAGGCTCATTTTGACTGCCTCCAGAAGTTAGATCAGATGGCAAATTGGATTTGGTGCTAGGTCTTTCCCTTTAGGTTTTACCCCAACAATGTTTTCATTAGTTTCGCTCACTCTCGAAATCAAGCATTTTACAGCAGGTTGGAGCAGCCTGTATCTCAGCACAGGAATAAGGTAGGGAAGAATTCTAAGGCTCATTTTGACTGCCTCCAGAAGTTAGATCAGATGGCAAATTGGATTTGGTGCTAGGTCTTTCCCTTTAGGTTTTACCCCAACAATGTTTTCATTAGTTTCGCTCACTCTCGAAATCAAGCATTTTACAGCAGGTTGGAGCAGCCTGTATCTCAGCACAGGAATAAGGTAGGGAAGAATTCTAAGGCTCATTTTGACTGCCTCCAGAAGTTAGATCAGATGGCAAATTGGATTTGGTGCTAGGTCTTTCCCTTTAGGTTTTACCCCAACAATGTTTTCATTAGTTTCGCTCACTCTCGAAATCAAGCATTTTACAGCAGGTTGGAGCAGCCTGTATCTCAGCACAGGAATAAGGTAGGGAAGAATTCTAAGGCTCATTTTGACTGCCTCCAGAAGTTAGATCAGATGGCAAATTGGATTTGGTGCTAGGTCTTTCCCTTTAGGTTTTACCCCAACAATGTTTTCATTAGTTTCGCTCACTCTCGAAATCAAGCATTTTACAGCAGGTTGGAGCAGCCTGTATCTCAGCACAGGAATAAGGTAGGGAAGAATTCTAAGGCTCATTTTGACTGCCTCCAGAAGTTAGATCAGATGGCAAATTGGATTTGGTGCTAGGTCTTTCCCTTTAGGTTTTACCCCAACAATGTTTTCATTAGTTTCGCTCACTCTTGAAATCAAGCATTTTACAGCAGGTTGGAGCAGCCTGTATCTCAGCACAGGAATAAGGTAGGGAAGAATTCTAAGGCTCATTTTGACTGCCTCCAGAAGTTAGATCAGATGGCAAATTGGATTTGGTGCTAGGTCTTTCCCTTTAGGTTTTACCCCAACAATGTTTTCATTAGTTTTGCTCACTCTCGAAATCTAGCATTTTACAGCAGGTTGGAGCAGCCTGTATCTCAGCACAGGAATAAGGTAGGGAAGAATTCTAAGGCTCATTTTGACTGCCTCCAGAAGTTAGATCAGATGGCAAATTGGATTTGGTGCTAGGTCTTTCCCTTTAGGTTTTACCCCAACAATGTTTTCATTAGTTTCGCTCACTCTCGAAATCAAGCATTTTACAGCAGGTTGGAGCAGCCTGTATCTCAGCACAGGAATAAGGTAGGGAAGAATTCTAAGGCTCATTTTGACTGCCTCCAGAAGTTAGATCAGATGGCAAATTGGATTTGGTGCTAGGTCTTTCCCTTTAGGTTTTACCCCAACAATGTTTTCATTAGTTTCGCTCACTCTCGAAATCAAGCATTTTACAGCAGGTTGGAGCAGCCTGTATCTCAGCACAGGAATAAGGTAGGGAAGAATTCTAAGGCTCATTTTGACTGCCTCCAGAAGTTAGATCAGATGGCAAATTGGATTTGGTGCTAGGTCTTTCCCTTTAGGTTTTACCCCAACAATGTTTTCATTAGTTTCGCTCACTCTCGAAATCAAGCATTTTACAGCAGGTTGGAGCAGCCTGTATCTCAGCACAGGAATAAGGTAGGGAAGAATTCTAAGGCTCATTTTGACTGCCTCCAGAAGTTAGATCAGATGGCAAATTGGATTTGGTGCTAGGTCTTTCCCTTTAGGTTTTACCCCAACAATGTTTTCATTAGTTTCGCTCACTCTCGAAATCAAGCATTTTACAGCAGGTTGGAGCAGCCTGTATCTCAGCACAGGAATAAGGTAGGGAAGAATTCTAAGGCTCATTTTGACTGCCTCCAGAAGTTAGATCAGATGGCAAATTGGATTTGGTGCTAGGTCTTTCCCTTTAGGTTTTACCCCAACAATGTTTTCATTAGTTTCGCTCACTCTCGAAATCAAGCATTTTACAGCAGGTTGGAGCAGCCTGTATCTCAGCACAGGAATAAGGTAGGGAAGAATTCTAAGGCTCATTTTGACTGCCTCCAGAAGTTAGATCAGATGGCAAATTGGATTTGGTGCTAGGTCTTTCCCTTTAGGTTTTACCCCAACAATGTTTTCATTAGTTTCGCTCACTCTCAAAATCAAGCATTTTACAGCAGGTTGGAGCAGCCTGTATCTCAGCACAGGAATAAGGTAGGGAAGAATTCTAAGGATCATTTTGACTGCCTCCAGAAGTTAGATCAGATGGCAAATTGGATTTGGTGCTAGGTCTTTCCCTTTAGGTTTTACCCCAACAATGTTTTCATTAGTTTCGCTCACTCTCGAAATCAAGCATTTTACAGCAGGTTGGAGCAGCCGGTATCTCAGCACAGGAATAAGGTAGGGAAGAATTCTAAGGCTCATTTTGACTGCCTCCAGAAGTTAGATCAGATGGCAAATTGGATTTGGTGCTAGGTCTTTCCCTTTAGGTTTTACCCCAACAATGGTTTCATTAGTTTCGCTCACTCTCGAAATCAAGCATTTTACAGCAGGTTGGAGCAGCCTGTATCTCAGCACAGGAATAAGGTAGGGAAGAATTCTAAGGCTCATTTTGACTGCCTCCAGAAGTTAGATCAGATGGCAAATTGGATTTGGTGCTAGGTCTTTCCCTTTAGGTTTTACCCCAACAATGTTTTCATTAGTTTCGCTCACTCTCGAAATCAAGCATTTTACAGCAGGTTGGAGCAGCCTGTATCTCAGCACAGGAATAAGGTAGGGAAGAATTCTAAGGCTCATTTTGACTGCCTCCAGAAGTTAGATCAGATGGCAAATTGGATTTGGTGCTAGGTCTTTCCCTTTAGGTTTTACCCCAACAATGTTTTCATTAGTTTCGCTCACTCTTGAAATCAAGCATTTTACAGCAGGTTGGAGCAGCCTGTATCTCAGCACAGGAATAAGGTAGGGAAGAATTCTAAGGCTCATTTTGACTGCCTCCAGAAGTTAGATCAGATGGCAAATTGGATTTGGTGCTAGGTCTTTCCCTTTAGGTTTTACCCCAACAATGTTTTCATTAGTTTCGCTCACTCTCGAAATCAAGCATTTTACAGCAGGTTGGAGCAGCCTGTATCTCAGCACAGGAATAAGGTAGGGAAGAATTCTAAGGCTCATTTTGACTGCCTCCAGAAGTTAGATCAGATGGCAAATTGGATTTGGTGCTAGGTCTTTCCCTTTAGGTTTTACCCCAACAATGTTTTCATTAGTTTCGCTCACTCTCGAAATCAAGCATTTTACAGCAGGTTGGAGCAGCCTGTATCTCAGCACAGGAATAAGGTAGGGAAGAATTCTAAGGATCATTTTGACTGCCTCCAGAAGTTAGATCAGATGGCAAATTGGATTTGGTGCTAGGTCTATCCCTTTAGGTTTTACCCCAACAATGTTTTCATTAGTTTCGCGCACTCTCGAAATCAAGCATTTTACAGCAGGTTGGAGCAGCCTGTATCTCAGCACAGGAATAAGGTAGGGAAGAATTCTAAGGCTCATTTTGACTGCCTCCAGAAGTTAGATCAGATGGCAAATTGGATTTGGTGCTAGGTCTTTCCCTTTAGGTTTTACCCCAACAATGTTTTCATTAGTTTCGCTCACTCTCGAAATCAAGCATTTTACAGCAGGTTGGAGCAGCCTGTATCTCAGCACAGGAATAAGGTAGGGAAGAATTCTAAGGCTCATTTTGACTGCCTCCAGAAGTTAGATCAGATGGCAAATTGGATTTGGTGCTAGGTCTTTCCCTTTAGGTTTTACCCCAACAATGTTTTCATTAGTTTCGCTCACTCTCGAAATCAAGCATTTTACAGCAGGTTGGAGCAGCCTGTATCTCAGCACAGGAATAAGGTAGGGAAGAATTCTAAGGCTCATTTTGACTGCCTCCAGAAGTTAGATCAGATGGCAAATTGGATTTGGTGCTAGGTCTTTCCCTTTAGGTTTTACCCCAACAATGTTTTCATTAGTTTCGCTCACTCTCGAAATCAAGCATTTTACAGCAGGTTGGAGCAGCCTGTATCTCAGCACAGGAATAAGGTAGGGAAGAATTCTAAGGCTCATTTTGACTGCCTCCAGAAGTTAGATCAGATGGCAAATTGGATTTGGTGCTAGGTCTTTCCCTTTAGGTTTTACCCCAACAATGTTTTCATTAGTTTCGCTCACTCTCGAAATCAAGCATTTTACAGCAGGTTGGAGCAGCCTGTATCTCAGCACAGGAATAAGGTAGGGAAGAATTCTAAGGCTCATTTTGACTGCCTCCAGAAGTTAGATCAGATGGCAAATTGGATTTGGTGCTAGGTCTTTCCCTTTAGGTTTTACCCCAACAATGTTTTCATTAGTTTCGCTCACTCTCGAAATCAAGCATTTTACAGCAGGTTGGAGCAGCCTGTATCTCAGCACAGGAATAAGGTAGGGAAGAATTCTAAGGCTCATTTTGACTGCCTCCAGAAGTTAGATCAGATGGCAAATTGGATTTGGTGCTAGGTCTTTCCCTTTAGGTTTTACCCCAACAATGTTTTCATTAGTTTCGCTCACTCTCGAAATCAAGCATTTTACAGCAGGTTGGAGCAGCCTGTATCTCAGCACAGGAATAAGGTAGGGAAGAATTCTAAGGCTCATTTTGACTGCCTCCAGAAGTTAGATCAGATGGCAAATTGGATTTGGTGCTAGGTCTTTCCCTTTAGGTTTTACCCCAACAATGTTTTCATTAGTTTCGCTCACTCTTGAAATCAAGCATTTTACAGCAGGTTGGAGCAGCCTGTATCTCAGCACAGGAATAAGGTAGGGAAGAATTCTAAGGCTCATTTTGACTGCCTCCAGAAGTTAGATCAGATGGCAAATTGGATTTGGTGCTAGGTCTTTCCCTTTAGGTTTTACCCCAACAATGTTTTCATTAGTTTCGCTCACTCTCGAAATCAAGCATTTTACAGCAGGTTGGAGCAGCCTGTATCTCAGCACAGGAATAAGGTAGGGAAGAATTCTAAGGCTCATTTTGACTGCCTCCAGAAGTTAGATCAGATGGCAAATTGGATTTGGTGCTAGGTCTTTCCCTTTAGGTTTTACCCCAACAATGTTTTCTTTAGTTTCGCTCACTCTCGAAATCAAGCATTTTACAGCAGGTTGGAGCAGCCTGTATCTCAGCACAGGAATAAGGTAGGGAAGAATTCTAAGGATCATTTTGACTGCCTCCAGAAGTTAGATCAGATGGCAAATTAGATTTGGTGCTAGGTCTTTCCCTTTAGGTTTTACCCCAACAATGTTTTCATTAGTTTCGCTCACTCTCGAAATCAAGCATTTTACAGCAGGTTGGAGCAGCCTGTATCTCAGCACAGGAATAAGGTAGGGAAGAATTCAAATGCTCATTTTGACTGCCTCCAGAAGTTAGATCAGATGGCAAATTGGATTTGGTGCTAGGTCTTTCCCTTTAGGTTTTACCCCAACAATGTTTTCATTAGTTTCGCTCACTCTCGAAATCAAGCATTTTACAGCAGGTTGGAGCAGCCTGTATCTCAGCACAGGAATAAGGTAGGGAAGAATTCTAAGGCTCATTTTGACTGCCTCCAGAAGTTAGATCAGATGGCAAATTGGATTTGGTGCTAGGTCTTTCCCTTTAGGTTTTACCCCAACAATGTTTTCATTAGTTTCGCTCACTCTCGAAATCAAGCATTTTACAGCAGGTTGGAGCAGCCTGTATCTCAGCACAGGAATAAGGTAGGGAAGAATTCTAAGGCTCATTTTGACTGCCTCCAGAAGTTAGATCAGATGGCAAATTGGATTTGGTGCTAGGTCTTTCCCTTTAGGTTTTACCCCAACAATGTTTTCATTAGTTTCGCTCACTCTCGAAATCAAGCATTTTACAGCAGGTTGGAGCAGCCTGTATCTCAGCACAGGAATAAGGTAGGGAAGAATTCTAAGGCTCATTTTGACTGCCTCCAGAAGTTAGATCAGATGGCAAATTGGATTTGGTGCTAGGTCTTTCCCTTTAGGTTTTACCCCAACAATGTTTTCATTAGTTTCGCTCACTCTCGAAATCAAGCATTTTACAGCAGGTTGGAGCAGCCTGTATCTCAGCACAGGAATAAGGTAGGGAAGAATTCTAAGGATCATTTTGACTGCCTCCAGAAGTTAGATCAGATGGCAAATTGGATTTGGTGCTAGGTCTTTCCCTTTAGGTTTTACCCCAACAATGTTTTCATTAGTTTCGCTCACTCTCGAAATCAAGCATTTTACAGCAGGTTGGAGCAGCCTGTATCTCAGCACAGGAATAAGGTAGGGAAGAATTCTAAGGCTCATTTTGACTGCCTCCAGAAGTTAGATCAGATGGCAAATTGGATTTGGTGCTAGGTCTTTCCCTTTAGGTTTTACCCCAACAATGTTTTCATTAGTTTCGCTCACTCTCGAAATCAAGCATTTTACAGCAGGTTGGAGCAGCCTGTATCTCAGCACAGGAATAAGGTAGGGAAGAATTCTAAGGCTCATTTTGACTGCCTCCAGAAGTTAGATCAGATGGCAAATTGGATTTGGTGCTAGGTCTTTCCCTTTAGGTTTTACCCCAACAATGTTTTCATTAGTTTCGCTCACTCTCGAAATCAAGCATTTTACAGCAGGTTGGAGCAGCCTGTATCTCAGCACAGGAATAAGGTAGGGAAGAATTCTAAGGATCATTTTGACTGCCTCCAGAAGTTAGATCAGATGGCAAATTGGATTTGGTGCTAGGTCTTTCCCTTTAGGTTTTACCCCAACAATGTTTTCATTAGTTTCGCTCACTCTCGAAATCAAGCATTTTACAGCAGGTTGGAGCAGCCTGTATCTCAGCACAGGAATAAGGTAGGGAAGAATTCTAAGGCTCATTTTGACTGCCTCCAGAAGTTAGATCAGATGGCAAATTGGATTTGGTGCTAGGTCTTTCCCTTTAGGTTTTACCCCAACAATGTTTTCATTAGTTTCGCTCACTCTCGAAATCAAGCATTTTACAGCAGGTTGGAGCAGCCTGTATCTCAGCACAGGAATAAGGTAGGGAAGAATTCTAAGGCTCATTTTGACTGCCTCCAGAAGTTAGATCAGATGGCAAATTGGATTTGGTGCTAGGTCTTTCCCTTTAGGTTTTACCCCAACAATGGTTTCATTAGTTTCGCTCACTCTTGAAATCAAGCATTTTACAGCAGGTTGGAGCAGCCTGTATCTCAGCACAGGAATAAGGTAGGGAAGAATTCTAAGGCTCATTTTGACTGCCTCCAGAAGTTAGATCAGATGGCAAATTGGATTTGGTGCTAGGTCTTTCCCTTTAGGTTTTACCCCAACAATGTTTTCATTAGTTTTGCTCACTCTCGAAATCTAGCATTTTACAGCAGGTTGGAGCAGCCTGTATCTCAGCACAGGAATAAGGTAGGGAAGAATTCTAAGGCTCATTTTGACTGCCTCCAGAAGTTAGATCAGATGGCAAATTGGATTTGGTGCTAGGTCTTTCCCTTTAGGTTTTACCCCAACAATGTTTTCATTAGTTTCGCTCACTCTCGAAATCAAGCATTTTACAGCAGGTTGGAGCAGCCTGTATCTCAGCACAGGAATAAGGTAGGGAAGAATTCTAAGGCTCATTTTGACTGCCTCCAGAAGTTAGATCAGATGGCAAATTGGATTTGGTGCTAGGTCTTTCCCTTTAGGTTTTACCCCAACAATGTTTTCATTAGTTTCGCTCACTCTCGAAATCAAGCATTTTACAGCAGGTTGGAGCAGCCTGTATCTCAGCACAGGAATAAGGTAGGGAAGAATTCTAAGGCTCATTTTGACTGCCTCCAGAAGTTAGATCAGATGGCAAATTGGATTTGGTGCTAGGTCTTTCCCTTTAGGTTTTACCCCAACAATGTTTTCATTAGTTTCGCTCACTCTCGAAATCAAGCATTTTACAGCAGGTTGGAGCAGCCTGTATCTCAGCACAGGAATAAGGTAGGGAAGAATTCTAAGGCTCATTTTGACTGCCTCCAGAAGTTAGATCAGATGGCAAATTGGATTTGGTGCTAGGTCTTTCCCTTTAGGTTTTACCCCAACAATGTTTTCATTAGTTTCGCTCACTCTCGAAATCAAGCATTTTACAGCAGGTTGGAGCAGCCTGTATCTCAGCACAGGAATAAGGTAGGGAAGAATTCTAAGGCTCATTTTGACTGCCTCCAGAAGTTAGATCAGATGGCAAATTGGATTTGGTGCTAGGTCTTTCCCTTTAGGTTTTACCCCAACAATGTTTTCATTAGTTTCGCTCACTCTCGAAATCAAGCATTTTACAGCAGGTTGGAGCAGCCTGTATCTCAGCACAGGAATAAGGTAGGGAAGAATTCTAAGGCTCATTTTGACTGCCTCCAGAAGTTAGATCAGATGGCAAATTGGATTTGGTGCTAGGTCTTTCCCTTTAGGTTTTACCCCAACAATGTTTTCATTAGTTTCGCTCACTCTCAAAATCAAGCATTTTACAGCAGGTTGGAGCAGCCTGTATCTCAGCACAGGAATAAGGTAGGGAAGAATTCTAAGGATCATTTTGACTGCCTCCAGAAGTTAGATCAGATGGCAAATTGGATTTGGTGCTAGGTCTTTCCCTTTAGGTTTTACCCCAACAATGTTTTCATTAGTTTCGCTCACTCTCGAAATCAAGCATTTTACAGCAGGTTGGAGCAGCCTGTATCTCAGCACAGGAATAAGGTAGGGAAGAATTCTAAGGCTCATTTTGACTGCCTCCAGAAGTTAGATCAGATGGCAAATTGGATTTGGTGCTAGGTCTTTCCCTTTAGGTTTTACCCCAACAATGGTTTCATTAGTTTCGCTCACTCTCGAAATCAAGCATTTTACAGCAGGTTGGAGCAGCCTGTATCTCAGCACAGGAATAAGGTAGGGAAGAATTCTAAGGATCATTTTGACTGCCTCCAGAAGTTAGATCAGATGGCAAATTGGATTTGGTGCTAGGTCTTTCCCTTTAGGTTTTACCCCAACAATGTTTTCATTAGTTTCGCTCACTCTCGAAATCAAGCATTTTACAGCAGGTTGGAGCAGCCTGTATCTCAGCACAGGAATAAGGTAGGGAAGAATTCTAAGGCTCATTTTGACTGCCTCCAGAAGTTAGATCAGATGGCAAATTGGATTTGGTGCTAGGTCTTTCCCTTTAGGTTTTACCCCAACAATGTTTTCATTAGTTTCGCTCACTCTCGAAATCAAGCATTTTACAGCAGGTTGGAGCAGCCTGTATCTCAGCACAGGAATAAGGTAGGGAAGAATTCTAAGGCTCATTTTGACTGCCTCCAGAAGTTAGATCAGATGGCAAATTGGATTTGGTGCTAGGTCTTTCCCTTTAGGTTTTACCCCAACAATGTTTTCATTAGTTTCGCTCACTCTCGAAATCAAGCATTTTACAGCAGGTTGGAGCAGCCTGTATCTCAGCACAGGAATAAGGTAGGGAAGAATTCTAAGGATCATTTTGACTGCCTCCAGAAGTTAGATCAGATGGCAAATTGGATTTGGTGCTAGGTCTTTCCCTTTAGGTTTTACCCCAACTGTGTTTTCATTAGTTTCGCTCACTCTCGAAATCAAGCATTTTAAAGCAGGTTGGAGTAGCCTGTATCTCAGCACAGGAATAAGGTAGGGAAGAATTCTAAGGATCATTTTGACTGCCTCCAGAAGTTAGATCAGATGGCAAATTGGATTTGGTGCTAGGTCTTTCCCTTTAGGTTTTACCCCAACAATGTTTTCATTAGTTTCGCTCACTCTGGAAATCAAGCATTTTACAGCAGGTTGGAGCAGCCTGTATCTCAGCACAGGAATAAGGTAGGGAAGAATTCTAAGGCTCATTTTGACTGCCTCCAGAAGTTAGATCAGATGGCAAATTGGATTTGGTGCTAGGTCTTTCCCTTTAGGTTTTACCCCAACAATGTTTTCATTAGTTTCGCTCACTCTCGAAATCAAGCATTTTACAGCAGGTTGGAGCAGCCTGTATCTCAGCACAGGAATAAGGTAGGGAAGAATTCTAAGGATCATTTTGACTGCCTCCAGAAGTTAGATCAGATGGCAAATTGGATTTGGTGCTAGGTCTTTCCCTTTAGGTTTTACCCCAACAATGGTTTCATTAGTTTCGCTCACTCTCGAAATCAAGCATTTTACAGCAGGTTGGAGCAGCCTGTATCTCAGCACAGGAATAAGGTAGGGAAGAATTCTAAGGATCATTTTGACTGCCTCCAGAAGTTAGATCAGATGGCAAATTGGATTTGGTGCTAGGTCTTTCCCTTTAGGTTTTACCCCAACAATGTTTTCATTAGTTTCGCTCACTCTCGAAATCAAGCATTTTACAGCAGGTTGGAGCAGCCTGTATCTCAGCACAGGAATAAGGTAGGGAAGAATTCTAAGGCTCATTTTGACTGCCTCCAGAAGTTAGATCAGATGGCAAATTGGATTTGGTGCTAGGTCTTTCCCTTTAGGTTTTACCCCAACAATGTTTTCATTAGTTTCGCTCACTCTCGAAATCAAGCATTTTACAGCAGGTTGGAGCAGCCTGTATCTCAGCACAGGAATAAGGTAGGGAAGAATTCTAAGGCTCATTTTGACTGCCTCCAGAAGTTAGATCAGATGGCAAATTGGATTTGGTGCTAGGTCTTTCCCTTTAGGTTTTACCCCAACAATGTTTTCATTAGTTTCGCTCACTCTCGAAATCAAGCATTTTACAGCAGGTTGGAGCAGCCTGTATCTCAGCACAGGAATAAGGTAGGGAAGAATTCTAAGGATCATTTTGACTGCCTCCAGAAGTTAGATCAGATGGCAAATTGGATTTGGTGCTAGGTCTTTCCCTTTAGGTTTTACCCCAACAATGTTTTCATTAGTTTCGCTCACTCTCGAAATCAAGCATTTTACAGCAGGTTGGAGCAGCCTGTATCTCAGCACAGGAATAAGGTAGGGAAGAATTCTAAGGCTCATTTTGACTGCCTCCAGAAGTTAGATCAGATGGCAAATTGGATTTGGTGCTAGGTCTTTCCCTTTAGGTTTTACCCCAACAATGTTTTCATTAGTTTCGCTCACTCTCGAAATCAAGCATTTTACAGCAGGTTGGAGCAGCCTGTATCTCAGCACAGGAATAAGGTAGGGAAGAATTCTAAGGATCATTTTGACTGCCTCCAGAAGTTAGATCAGATGGCAAATTGGATTTGGTGCTAGGTCTTTCCCTTTAGGTTTTACCCCAACAATGTTTTCATTAGTTTCGCTCACTCTCGAAATCAAGCATTTTACAGCAGGTTGGAGCAGCCTGTATCTCAGCACAGGAATAAGGTAGGGAAGAATTCTAAGGCTCATTTTGACTGCCTCCAGAAGTTAGATCAGATGGCAAATTGGATTTGGTGCTAGGTCTTTCCCTTTAGGTTTTACCCCAACAATGTTTTCATTAGTTTCGCTCACTCTCGAAATCAAGCATTTTACAGCAGGTTGGAGCAGCCTGTATCTCAGCACAGGAATAAGGTAGGGAAGAATTCTAAGGCTCATTTTGACTGCCTCCAGAAGTTAGATCAGATGGCAAATTGGATTTGGTGCTAGGTCTTTCCCTTTAGGTTTTACCCCAACAATGTTTTCATTAGTTTCGCTCACTCTCGAAATCAAGCATTTTACAGCAGGTTGGAGCAGCCTGTATCTCAGCACAGGAATAAGGTAGGGAAGAATTCTAAGGCTCATTTTGACTGCCTCCAGAAGTTAGATCAGATGGCAAATTGGATTTGGTGCTAGGTCTTTCCCTTTAGGTTTTACCCCAACAATGTTTTCATTAGTTTCGCTCACTCTCGAAATCAAGCATTTTACAGCAGGTTGGAGCAGCCTGTATCTCAGCACAGGAATAAGGTAGGGAAGAATTCTAAGGCTCATTTTGACTGCCTCCAGAAGTTAGATCAGATGGCAAATTGGATTTGGTGCTAGGTCTTTCCCTTTAGGTTTTACCCCAACAATGTTTTCATTAGTTTCGCTCACTCTCAAAATCAAGCATTTTACAGCAGGTTGGAGCAGCCTGTATCTCAGCACAGGAATAAGGTAGGGAAGAATTCTAAGGATCATTTTGACTGCCTCCAGAAGTTAGATCAGATGGCAAATTGGATTTGGTGCTAGGTCTTTCCCTTTAGGTTTTACCCCAACAATGTTTTCATTAGTTTCGCTCACTCTCGAAATCAAGCATTTTACAGCAGGTTGGAGCAGCCTGTATCTCAGCACAGGAATAAGGTAGGGAAGAATTCTAAGGCTCATTTTGACTGCCTCCAGAAGTTAGATCAGATGGCAAATTGGATTTGGTGCTAGGTCTTTCCCTTTAGGTTTTACCCCAACAATGTTTTCATTAGTTTCGCTCACTCTCGAAATCAAGCATTTTACAGCAGGTTGGAGCAGCCTGTATCTCAGCACAGGAATAAGGTAGGGAAGAATTCTAAGGATCATTTTGACTGCCTCCAGAAGTTAGATCAGATGGCAAATTGGATTTGGTGCTAGGTCTTTCCCTTTAGGTTTTACCCCAACAATGTTTTCATTAGTTTCGCTCACTCTCGAAATCAAGCATTTTACAGCAGGTTGGAGCAGCCTGTATCTCAGCACAGGAATAAGGTAGGGAAGAATTCTAAGGCTCATTTTGACTGCCTCCAGAAGTTAGATCAGATGGCAAATTGGATTTGGTGCTAGGTCTTTCCCTTTAGGTTTTACCCCAACAATGTTTTCATTAGTTTCGCTCACTCTCGAAATCAAGCATTTTTACAGCAGGTTGGAGCAGCCTGTATCTCAGCACAGGAATAAGGTAGGGAAGAATTCTAAGGATCATTTTGACTGCCTCCAGAAGTTAGATCAGATGGCAAATTGGATTTGGTGCTAGGTCTTTCCCTTTAGGTTTTACCCCAACAATGGTTTCATTAGTTTCGCTCACTCTCGAAATCAAGCATTTTACAGCAGGTTGGAGCAGCCTGTATCTCAGCACAGGAATAAGGTAGGGAAGAATTCTAAGGATCATTTTGACTGCCTCCAGAAGTTAGATCAGATGGCAAATTGGATTTGGTGCTAGGTCTTTCCCTTTAGGTTTTACCCCAACAATGTTTTCATTAGTTTCGCTCACTCTCGAAATCAAGCATTTTACAGCAGGTTGGAGCAGCCTGTATCTCAGCACAGGAATAAGGTAGGGAAGAATTCTAAGGCTCATTTTGACTGCCTCCAGAAGTTAGATCAGATGGCAAATTGGATTTGGTGCTAGGTCTTTCCCTTTAGGTTTTACCCCAACAATGTTTTCATTAGTTTCGCTCACTCTCGAAATCAAGCATTTTACAGCAGGTTGGAGCAGCCTGTATCTCAGCACAGGAATAAGGTAGGGAAGAATTCTAAGGCTCATTTTGACTGCCTCCAGAAGTTAGATCAGATGGCAAATTGGATTTGGTGCTAGGTCTTTCCCTTTAGGTTTTACCCCAACAATGTTTTCATTAGTTTCGCTCACTCTCGAAATCAAGCATTTTACAGCAGGTTGGAGCAGCCTGTATCTCAGCACAGGAATAAGGTAGGGAAGAATTCTAAGGCTCATTTTGACTGCCTCCAGAAGTTAGATCAGATGGCAAATTGGATTTGGTGCTAGGTCTTTCCCTTTAGGTTTTACCCCAACAATGTTTTCATTAGTTTCGCTCACTCTCGAAATCAAGCATTTTACAGCAGGTTGGAGCAGCCTGTATCTCAGCACAGGAATAAGGTAGGGAAGAATTCTAAGGCTCATTTTGACTGCCTCCAGAAGTTAGATCAGATGGCAAATTGGATTTGGTGCTAGGTCTTTCCCTTTAGGTTTTACCCCAACAATGTTTTCATTAGTTTCGCTCACTCTCGAAATCAAGCATTTTACAGCAGGTTGGAGCAGCCTGTATCTCAGCACAGGAATAAGGTAGGGAAGAATTCTAAGGATCATTTTGACTGCCTCCAGAAGTTAGATCAGATGGCAAATTGGATTTGGTGCTAGGTCTTTCCCTTTAGGTTTTACCCCAACAATGTTTTCATTAGTTTCGCTCACTCTTGAAATCAAGCATTTTACAGCAGGTTGGAGCAGCCTGTATCTCAGCACAGGAATAAGGTAGGGAAGAATTCTAAGGCTCATTTTGACTGCCTCCAGAAGTTAGATCAGATGGCAAATTGGATTTGGTGCTAGGTCTTTCCCTTTAGGTTTTACCCCAACAATGTTTTCATTAGTTTCGCTCACTCTCGAAATCAAGCATTTTACAGCAGGTTGGAGCAGCCTGTATCTCAGCACAGGAATAAGGTAGGGAAGAATTCTAAGGCTCATTTTGACTGCCTCCAGAAGTTAGATCAGATGGCAAATTGGATTTGGTGCTAGGTCTTTCCCTTTAGGTTTTACCCCAACAATGTTTTCATTAGTTTCGCTCACTCTCGAAATCAAGCATTTTACAGCAGGTTGGAGCAGCCTGTATCTCAGCACAGGAATAAGGTAGGGAAGAATTCTAAGGATCATTTTGACTGCCTCCAGAAGTTAGATCAGATGGCAAATTGGATTTGGTGCTAGGTCTTTCCCTTTAGGTTTTACCCCAACAATGTTTTCATTAGTTTCGCTCACTCTCGAAATCAAGCATTTTACAGCAGGTTGGAGCAGCCTGTATCTCAGCACAGGAATAAGGTAGGGAAGAATTCTAAGGCTCATTTTGACTGCCTCCAGAAGTTAGATCAGATGGCAAATTGGATTTGGTGCTAGGTCTTTCCCTTTAGGTTTTACCCCAACAATGTTTTCATTAGTTTCGCTCACTCTCAAAATCAAGCATTTTACAGCAGGTTGGAGCAGCCTGTATCTCAGCACAGGAATAAGGTAGGGAAGAATTCTAAGGCTCATTTTGACTGCCTCCAGAAGTTAGATCAGATGGCAAATTGGATTTGGTGCTAGGTCTTTCCCTTTAGGTTTTACCCCAACAATGTTTTCATTAGTTTCGCTCACTCTCGAAATCAAGCATTTTACAGCAGGTTGGAGCAGCCTGTATCTCAGCACAGGAATAAGGTAGGGAAGAATTCTAAGGCTCATTTTGACTGCCTCCAGAAGTTAGATCAGATGGCAAATTGGATTTGGTGCTAGGTCTTTCCCTTTAGGTTTTACCCCAACAATGTTTTCATTAGTTTCGCTCACTCTCGAAATCAAGCATTTTACAGCAGGTTGGAGCAGCCTGTATCTCAGCACAGGAATAAGGTAGGGAAGAATTCTAAGGCTCATTTTGACTGCCTCCAGAAGTTAGATCAGATGGCAAATTGGATTTGGTGCAAGGTCTTTCCCTTTAGGTTTTACCCCAACAATGTTTTCATTAGTTTCGCTCACTCTCGAAATCAAGCATTTTACAGCAGGTTGGAGCAGCCTGTATCTCAGCACAGGAATAAGGTAGGGAAGAATTCTAAGGCTCATTTTGACTGCCTCCAGAAGTTAGATCAGATGGCAAATTGGATTTGGTGCTAGGTCTTTCCCTTTAGGTTTTACCCCAACAATGTTTTCATTAGTTTCGCTCACTCTCGAAATCAAGCATTTTACAGCAGGTTGGAGCAGCCTGTATCTCAGCACAGGAATAAGGTAGGGAAGAATTCTAAGGATCATTTTGACTGCCTCCAGAAGTTAGATCAGATGGCAAATTGGATTTGGTGCTAGGTCTTTCCCTTTAGGTTTTACCCCAACAATGTTTTCATTAGTTTCGCTCACTCTCGAAATCAAGCATTTTACAGCAGGTTGGAGCAGCCTGTATCTCAGCACAGGAATATGGTAGGGAAGAATTCTAAGGATCATTTTGACTGCCTCCAGAAGTTAGATCAGATGGCAAATTGGATTTGGTGCTAGGTCTTTCCCTTTAGGTTTTACCCCAACAATGTTTTCATTAGTTTCGCTCACTCTCAAAATCAAGCATTTTACAGCAGGTTGGAGCAGCCTGTATCTCAGCACAGGAATAAGGTAGGGAAGAATTCTAAGGATCATTTTGACTGCCTCCAGAAGTTAGATCAGATGGCAAATTGGATTTGGTGCTAGGTCTTTCCCTTTAGGTTTTACCCCAACAATGTTTTCATTAGTTTCGCTCACTCTCGAAATCAAGCATTTTACAGCAGGTTGGAGCAGCCTGTATCTCAGCACAGGAATAAGGTAGGGAAGAATTCTAAGGCTCATTTTGACTGCCTCCAGAAGTTAGATCAGATGGCAAATTGGATTTGGTGCTAGGTCTTTCCCTTTAGGTTTTACCCCAACAATGTTTTCATTAGTTTCGCTCACTCTCGAAATCAAGCATTTTACAGCAGGTTGGAGCAGCCTGTATCTCAGCACAGGAATAAGGTAGGGAAGAATTCTAAGGATCATTTTGACTGCCTCCAGAAGTTAGATCAGATGGCAAATTGGATTTGGTGCTAGGTCTTTCCCTTTAGGTTTTACCCCAACAATGTTTTCATTAGTTTCGCTCACTCTCGAAATCAAGCATTTTACAGCAGGTTGGAGCAGCCTGTGTCTCAGCACAGGAATATGGTAGGGAAGAATTCTAAGGATCATTTTGACTGCCTCCAGAAGTTAGATCAGATGGCAAATTGGATTTGGTGCTAGGTCTTTCCCTTTAGGTTTTACCCCAACAATGTTTTCATTAGTTTCGCTCACTCTCGAAATCAAGCATTTTACAGCAGGTTGGAGCAGCCTGTATCTCAGCACAGGAATAAGGTAGGGAAGAATTCTAAGGCTCATTTTGACTGCCTCCAGAAGTTAGATCAGATGGCAAATTGGATTTGGTGCTAGGTCTTTCCCTTTAGGTTTTCCCCCAACAATGTTTTCATTAGTTTCGCTCACTCTCGAAATCAAGCATTTTACAGCAGGTTGGAGCAGCCTGTATCTCAGCACAGGAATAAGGTAGGGAAGAATTCTAAGGCTCATTTTGACTGCCTCCAGAAGTTAGATCAGATGGCAAATTGGATTTGGTGCTAGGTCTTTCCCTTTAGGTTTTACCCCAACAATGTTTTCATTAGTTTCGCTCACTCTCGAAATCAAGCATTTTACAGCAGGTTGGAGCAGCCTGTATCTCAGCACAGGAATAAGGTAGGGAAGAATTCTAAGGCTCATTTTGACTGCCTCCAGAAGTTAGATCAGATGGCAAATTGGATTTGGTGCTAGGTCTTTCCCTTTAGGTTTTACCCCAACAATGTTTTCATTAGTTTCGCTCACTCTCGAAATCAAGCATTTTACAGCAGGTTGGAGCAGCCTGTATCTCAGCACAGGAATAAGGTAGGGAAGAATTCTAAGGATCATTTTGACTGCCTCCAGAAGTTAGATCAGATGGCAAATTGGATTTGGTGCTAGGTCTTTCCCTTTAGGTTTTACCCCAACAATGTTTTCATTAGTTTCGCTCACTCTCGAAATCAAGCATTTTACAGCAGGTTGGAGCAGCCTGTATCTCAGCACAGGAATAAGGTAGGGAAGAATTATAAGGCTCATTTTGACTGCCTCCAGAAGTTAGATCAGATGGCAAATTGGATTTGGTGCTAGGTCTTTCCCTTTAGGTTTTACCCCAACAATGTTTTCATTAGTTTCGCTCACTCTCGAAATCAAGCATTTTACAGCAGGTTGGAGCAGCCTGTATCTCAGCACAGGAATAAGGTAGGGAAGAATTCTAAGGCTCATTTTGACTGCCTCCAGAAGTTAGATCAGATGGCAAATTGGATTTGGTGCTAGGTCTTTCCCTTTAGGTTTTACCCCAACAATGTTTTCATTAGTTTCGCTCACTCTCGAAATCAAGCATTTTACAGCAGGTTGGAGCAGCCTGTATCTCAGCACAGGAATAAGGTAGGGAAGAATTCTAAGGCTCATTTTGACTGCCTCCAGAAGTTAGATCAGATGGCAAATTGGATTTGGTGCTAGGTCTTTCCCTTTAGGTTTTACCCCAACAATGTTTTCATTAGTTTCGCTCACTCTCGAAATCAAGCATTTTACAGCAGGTTGGAGCAGCCTGTATCTCAGCACAGGAATAAGGTAGGGAAGAATTCTAAGGATCATTTTGACTGCCTCCAGAAGTTAGATCAGATGGCAAATTGGATTTGGTGCTAGGTCTTTCCCTTTAGGTTTTACCCCAACAATGTTTTCATTAGTTTCGCTCACTCTCGAAATCAAGCATTTTACAGCAGGTTGGAGCAGCCTGTATCTCAGCACAGGAATAAGGTAGGGAAGAATTCTAAGGCTCATTTTGACTGCCTCCAGAAGTTAGATCAGATGGCAAATTGGATTTGGTGCTAGGTCTTTCCCTTTAGGTTTTACCCCAACAATGTTTTCATTAGTTTCGCTCACTCTCGAAATCAAGCATTTTACAGCAGGTTGGAGCAGCCTGTATCTCAGCACAGGAATAAGGTAGGGAAGAATTCTAAGGATCATTTTGACTGCCTCCAGAAGTTAGATCAGATGGCAAATTGGATTTGGTGCTAGGTCTTTCCCTTTAGGTTTTACCCCAACAATGTTTTCATTAGTTTCGCTCACTCTCGAAATCAAGCATTTTACAGCAGGTTGGAGCAGCCTGTATCTCAGCACAGGAATAAGGTAGGGAAGAATTCTAAGGCTCATTTTGACTGCCTCCAGAAGTTAGATCAGATGGCAAATTGGATTTGGTGCTAGGTCTTTCCCTTTAGGTTTTACCCCAACAATGTTTTCATTAGTTTCGCTCACTCTCGAAATCAAGCATTTTACAGCAGGTTGGAGCAGCCTGTATCTCAGCACAGGTAAGGTAGGGAAGAATTCTAAGGCTCATTTTGACTGCCTCTCCAGAAGTTAGATCAGATGGCAAATTGGATTTGGTGCTAGGTCTTTCCCTTTAGGTTTTACCCCAACAATGTTTTCATTAGTTTCGCTCACTCTCGAAATCAAGCATTTTACAGCAGGTTGGAGCAGCCTGTATCTCAGCACAGGAATAAGGTAGGGAAGAATTCTAAGGCTCATTTTGACTGCCTCCAGAAGTTAGATCAGATGGCAAATTGGATTTGGTGCTAGGTCTTTCCCTTTAGGTTTTACCCCAACAATGTTTTCATTAGTTTCGCTCACTCTCGAAATCAAGCATTTTACAGCAGGTTGGAGCAGCCTGTATCTCAGCACAGGAATAAGGTAGGGAAGAATTCTAAGGCTCATTTTGACTGCCTCCAGAAGTTAGATCAGATGGCAAATTGGATTTGGTGCTAGGTCTTTCCCTTTAGGTTTTACCCCAACAATGTTTTCATTAGTTTCGCTCACTCTCGAAATCAAGCATTTTACAGCAGGTTGGAGCAGCCTGTATCTCAGCACAGGAATAAGGTAGGGAAGAATTCTAAGGCTCATTTTGACTGCCTCCAGAAGTTAGATCAGATGGCAAATTGGATTTGGTGCTAGGTCTTTCCCTTTAGGTTTTACCCCAACAATGTTTTCATTAGTTTCGCTCACTCTCGAAATCAAGCATTTTACAGCAGGTTGGAGCAGCCTGTATCTCAGCACAGGAATAAGGTAGGGAAGAATTCTAAGGCTCATTTTGACTGCCTCCAGAAGTTAGATCAGATGGCAAATTGGATTTGGTGCTAGGTCTTTCCCTTTAGGTTTTACCCCAACAATGTTTTCATTAGTTTCGCTCACTCTCGAAATCAAGCATTTTACAGCAGGTTGGAGCAGCCTGTATCTCAGCACAGGAATAAGGTAGGGAAGAATTCTAAGGCTCATTTTGACTGCCTCCAGAAGTTAGATCAGATGGCAAATTGGATTTGGTGCTAGGTCTTTCCCTTTAGGTTTTACCCCAACAATGTTTTCATTAGTTTCGCTCACTCTCGAAATCAAGCATTTTACAGCAGGTTGGAGCAGCCTGTATCTCAGCACAGGAATAAGGTAGGGAAGAATTCTAAGGCTCATTTTGACTGCCTCCAGAAGTTAGATCAGATGGCAAATTGGATTTGGTGCTAGGTCTTTCCCTTTAGGTTTTACCCCAACAATGTTTTCATTAGTTTCGCTCACTCTCGAAATCAAGCATTTTACAGCAGGTTGGAGCAGCCTGTATCTCAGCACAGGAATAAGGTAGGGAAGAATTCTAAGGCTCATTTTGACTGCCTCCAGAAGTTAGATCAGATGGCAAATTGGATTTGGTGCTAGGTCTTTCCCTTTAGGTTTTACCCCAACAATGTTTTCATTAGTTTCGCTCACTCTCGAAATCAAGCATTTTACAGCAGGTTGGAGCAGCCTGTATCTCAGCACAGGAATAAGGTAGGGAAGAATTCTAAGGCTCATTTTGACTGCCTCCAGAAGTTAGATCAGATGGCAAATTGGATTTGGTGCTAGGTCTTTCCCTTTAGGTTTTACCCCAACAATGTTTTCATTAGTTTCGCTCACTCTCGAAATCAAGCATTTTACAGCAGGTTGGAGCAGCCTGTATCTCAGCACAGGAATAAGGTAGGGAAGAATTCTAAGGCTCATTTTGACTGCCTCCAGAAGTTAGATCAGATGGCAAATTGGATTTGGTGCTAGGTCTTTCCCTTTAGGTTTTACCCCAACAATGTTTTCATTAGTTTCGCTCACTCTCGAAATCAAGCATTTTACAGCAGGTTGGAGCAGCCTGTATCTCAGCACAGGAATAAGGTAGGGAAGAATTCTAAGGCTCATTTTGACTGCCTCCAGAAGTTAGATCAGATGGCAAATTGGATTTGGTGCTAGGTCTTTCCCTTTAGGTTTTACCCCAACAATGTTTTCATTAGTTTCGCTCACTCTCGAAATCAAGCATTTTACAGCAGGTTGGAGCAGCCTGTATCTCAGCACAGGAATAAGGTAGGGAAGAATTCTAAGGCTCATTTTGACTGCCTCCAGAAGTTAGATCAGATGGCAAATTGGATTTGGTGCTAGGTCTTTCCCTTTAGGTTTTACCCCAACAATGTTTTCATTAGTTTCGCTCACTCTCGAAATCAAGCATTTTACAGCAGGTTGGAGCAGCCTGTATCTCAGCACAGGAATAAGGTAGGGAAGAATTCTAAGGCTCATTTTGACTGCCTCCAGAAGTTAGATCAGATGGCAAATTGGATTTGGTGCTAGGTCTTTCCCTTTAGGTTTTACCCCAACAATGTTTTCATTAGTTTCGCTCACTCTCGAAATCAAGCATTTTACAGCAGGTTGGAGCAGCCTGTATCTCAGCACAGGAATAAGGTAGGGAAGAATTCTAAGGCTCATTTTGACTGCCTCCAGAAGTTAGATCAGATGGCAAATTGGATTTGGTGCTAGGTCTTTCCCTTTAGGTTTTACCCCAACAATGTTTTCATTAGTTTCGCTCACTCTCGAAATCAAGCATTTTACAGCAGGTTGGAGCAGCCTGTATCTCAGCACAGGAATAAGGTAGGGAAGAATTCTAAGGCTCATTTTGACTGCCTCCAGAAGTTAGATCAGATGGCAAATTGGATTTGGTGCTAGGTCTTTCCCTTTAGGTTTTACCCCAACAATGTTTTCATTAGTTTCGCTCACTCTCGAAATCAAGCATTTTACAGCAGGTTGGAGCAGCCTGTATCTCAGCACAGGAATAAGGTAGGGAAGAATTCTAAGGCTCATTTTGACTGCCTCCAGAAGTTAGATCAGATGGCAAATTGGATTTGGTGCTAGGTCTTTCCCTTTAGGTTTTACCCCAACAATGTTTTCATTAGTTTCGCTCACTCTCGAAATCAAGCATTTTACAGCAGGTTGGAGCAGCCTGTATCTCAGCACAGGAATAAGGTAGGGAAGAATTCTAAGGCTCATTTTGACTGCCTCCAGAAGTTAGATCAGATGGCAAATTGGATTTGGTGCTAGGTCTTTCCCTTTAGGTTTTACCCCAACAATGTTTTCATTAGTTTCGCTCACTCTCGAAATCAAGCATTTTACAGCAGGTTGGAGCAGCCTGTATCTCAGCACAGGAATAAGGTAGGGAAGAATTCTAAGGCTCATTTTGACTGCCTCCAGAAGTTAGATCAGATGGCAAATTGGATTTGGTGCTAGGTCTTTCCCTTTAGGTTTTACCCCAACAATGTTTTCATTAGTTTCGCTCACTCTCGAAATCAAGCATTTTACAGCAGGTTGGAGCAGCCTGTATCTCAGCACAGGAATAAGGTAGGGAAGAATTCTAAGGCTCATTTTGACTGCCTCCAGAAGTTAGATCAGATGGCAAATTGGATTTGGTGCTAGGTCTTTCCCTTTAGGTTTTACCCCAACAATGTTTTCATTAGTTTCGCTCACTCTCGAAATCAAGCATTTTACAGCAGGTTGGAGCAGCCTGTATCTCAGCACAGGAATAAGGTAGGGAAGAATTCTAAGGCTCATTTTGACTGCCTCCAGAAGTTAGATCAGATGGCAAATTGGATTTGGTGCTAGGTCTTTCCCTTTAGGTTTTACCCCAACAATGTTTTCATTAGTTTCGCTCACTCTCGAAATCAAGCATTTTACAGCAGGTTGGAGCAGCCTGTATCTCAGCACAGGAATAAGGTAGGGAAGAATTCTAAGGCTCATTTTGACTGCCTCCAGAAGTTAGATCAGATGGCAAATTGGATTTGGTGCTAGGTCTTTCCCTTTAGGTTTTACCCCAACAATGTTTTCATTAGTTTCGCTCACTCTCGAAATCAAGCATTTTACAGCAGGTTGGAGCAGCCTGTATCTCAGCACAGGAATAAGGTAGGGAAGAATTCTAAGGCTCATTTTGACTGCCTCCAGAAGTTAGATCAGATGGCAAATTGGATTTGGTGCTAGGTCTTTCCCTTTAGGTTTTACCCCAACAATGTTTTCATTAGTTTCGCTCACTCTCGAAATCAAGCATTTTACAGCAGGTTGGAGCAGCCTGTATCTCAGCACAGGAATAAGGTAGGGAAGAATTCTAAGGCTCATTTTGACTGCCTCCAGAAGTTAGATCAGATGGCAAATTGGATTTGGTGCTAGGTCTTTCCCTTTAGGTTTTACCCCAACAATGTTTTCATTAGTTTCGCTCACTCTCGAAATCAAGCATTTTACAGCAGGTTGGAGCAGCCTGTATCTCAGCACAGGAATAAGGTAGGGAAGAATTCTAAGGCTCATTTTGACTGCCTCCAGAAGTTAGATCAGATGGCAAATTGGATTTGGTGCTAGGTCTTTCCCTTTAGGTTTTACCCCAACAATGTTTTCATTAGTTTCGCTCACTCTCGAAATCAAGCATTTTACAGCAGGTTGGAGCAGCCTGTATCTCAGCACAGGAATAAGGTAGGGAAGAATTCTAAGGCTCATTTTGACTGCCTCCAGAAGTTAGATCAGATGGCAAATTGGATTTGGTGCTAGGTCTTTCCCTTTAGGTTTTACCCCAACAATGTTTTCATTAGTTTCGCTCACTCTCGAAATCAAGCATTTTACAGCAGGTTGGAGCAGCCTGTATCTCAGCACAGGAATAAGGTAGGGAAGAATTCTAAGGCTCATTTTGACTGCCTCCAGAAGTTAGATCAGATGGCAAATTGGATTTGGTGCTAGGTCTTTCCCTTTAGGTTTTACCCCAACAATGTTTTCATTAGTTTCGCTCACTCTCGAAATCAAGCATTTTACAGCAGGTTGGAGCAGCCTGTATCTCAGCACAGGAATAAGGTAGGGAAGAATTCTAAGGCTCATTTTGACTGCCTCCAGAAGTTAGATCAGATGGCAAATTGGATTTGGTGCTAGGTCTTTCCCTTTAGGTTTTACCCCAACAATGTTTTCATTAGTTTCGCTCACTCTCGAAATCAAGCATTTTACAGCAGGTTGGAGCAGCCTGTATCTCAGCACAGGAATAAGGTAGGGAAGAATTCTAAGGCTCATTTTGACTGCCTCCAGAAGTTAGATCAGATGGCAAATTGGATTTGGTGCTAGGTCTTTCCCTTTAGGTTTTACCCCAACAATGTTTTCATTAGTTTCGCTCACTCTCGAAATCAAGCATTTTACAGCAGGTTGGAGCAGCCTGTATCTCAGCACAGGAATAAGGTAGGGAAGAATTCTAAGGCTCATTTTGACTGCCTCCAGAAGTTAGATCAGATGGCAAATTGGATTTGGTGCTAGGTCTTTCCCTTTAGGTTTTACCCCAACAATGTTTTCATTAGTTTCGCTCACTCTCGAAATCAAGCATTTTACAGCAGGTTGGAGCAGCCTGTATCTCAGCACAGGAATAAGGTAGGGAAGAATTCTAAGGCTCATTTTGACTGCCTCCAGAAGTTAGATCAGATGGCAAATTGGATTTGGTGCTAGGTCTTTCCCTTTAGGTTTTACCCCAACAATGTTTTCATTAGTTTCGCTCACTCTCGAAATCAAGCATTTTACAGCAGGTTGGAGCAGCCTGTATCTCAGCACAGGAATAAGGTAGGGAAGAATTCTAAGGCTCATTTTGACTGCCTCCAGAAGTTAGATCAGATGGCAAATTGGATTTGGTGCTAGGTCTTTCCCTTTAGGTTTTACCCCAACAATGTTTTCATTAGTTTCGCTCACTCTCGAAATCAAGCATTTTACAGCAGGTTGGAGCAGCCTGTATCTCAGCACAGGAATAAGGTAGGGAAGAATTCTAAGGCTCATTTTGACTGCCTCCAGAAGTTAGATCAGATGGCAAATTGGATTTGGTGCTAGGTCTTTCCCTTTAGGTTTTACCCCAACAATGTTTTCATTAGTTTCGCTCACTCTCGAAATCAAGCATTTTACAGCAGGTTGGAGCAGCCTGTATCTCAGCACAGGAATAAGGTAGGGAAGAATTCTAAGGCTCATTTTGACTGCCTCCAGAAGTTAGATCAGATGGCAAATTGGATTTGGTGCTAGGTCTTTCCCTTTAGGTTTTACCCCAACAATGTTTTCATTAGTTTCGCTCACTCTCGAAATCAAGCATTTTACAGCAGGTTGGAGCAGCCTGTATCTCAGCACAGGAATAAGGTAGGGAAGAATTCTAAGGCTCATTTTGACTGCCTCCAGAAGTTAGATCAGATGGCAAATTGGATTTGGTGCTAGGTCTTTCCCTTTAGGTTTTACCCCAACAATGTTTTCATTAGTTTCGCTCACTCTCGAAATCAAGCATTTTACAGCAGGTTGGAGCAGCCTGTATCTCAGCACAGGAATAAGGTAGGGAAGAATTCTAAGGCTCATTTTGACTGCCTCCAGAAGTTAGATCAGATGGCAAATTGGATTTGGTGCTAGGTCTTTCCCTTTAGGTTTTACCCCAACAATGTTTTCATTAGTTTCGCTCACTCTCGAAATCAAGCATTTTACAGCAGGTTGGAGCAGCCTGTATCTCAGCACAGGAATAAGGTAGGGAAGAATTCTAAGGCTCATTTTGACTGCCTCCAGAAGTTAGATCAGATGGCAAATTGGATTTGGTGCTAGGTCTTTCCCTTTAGGTTTTACCCCAACAATGTTTTCATTAGTTTCGCTCACTCTCGAAATCAAGCATTTTACAGCAGGTTGGAGCAGCCTGTATCTCAGCACAGGAATAAGGTAGGGAAGAATTCTAAGGCTCATTTTGACTGCCTCCAGAAGTTAGATCAGATGGCAAATTGGATTTGGTGCTAGGTCTTTCCCTTTAGGTTTTACCCCAACAATGTTTTCATTAGTTTCGCTCACTCTCGAAATCAAGCATTTTACAGCAGGTTGGAGCAGCCTGTATCTCAGCACAGGAATAAGGTAGGGAAGAATTCTAAGGCTCATTTTGACTGCCTCCAGAAGTTAGATCAGATGGCAAATTGGATTTGGTGCTAGGTCTTTCCCTTTAGGTTTTACCCCAACAATGTTTTCATTAGTTTCGCTCACTCTCGAAATCAAGCATTTTACAGCAGGTTGGAGCAGCCTGTATCTCAGCACAGGAATAAGGTAGGGAAGAATTCTAAGGCTCATTTTGACTGCCTCCAGAAGTTAGATCAGATGGCAAATTGGATTTGGTGCTAGGTCTTTCCCTTTAGGTTTTACCCCAACAATGTTTTCATTAGTTTCGCTCACTCTCGAAATCAAGCATTTTACAGCAGGTTGGAGCAGCCTGTATCTCAGCACAGGAATAAGGTAGGGAAGAATTCTAAGGCTCATTTTGACTGCCTCCAGAAGTTAGATCAGATGGCAAATTGGATTTGGTGCTAGGTCTTTCCCTTTAGGTTTTACCCCAACAATGTTTTCATTAGTTTCGCTCACTCTCGAAATCAAGCATTTTACAGCAGGTTGGAGCAGCCTGTATCTCAGCACAGGAATAAGGTAGGGAAGAATTCTAAGGCTCATTTTGACTGCCTCCAGAAGTTAGATCAGATGGCAAATTGGATTTGGTGCTAGGTCTTTCCCTTTAGGTTTTACCCCAACAATGTTTTCATTAGTTTCGCTCACTCTCGAAATCAAGCATTTTACAGCAGGTTGGAGCAGCCTGTATCTCAGCACAGGAATAAGGTAGGGAAGAATTCTAAGGCTCATTTTGACTGCCTCCAGAAGTTAGATCAGATGGCAAATTGGATTTGGTGCTAGGTCTTTCCCTTTAGGTTTTACCCCAACAATGTTTTCATTAGTTTCGCTCACTCTCGAAATCAAGCATTTTACAGCAGGTTGGAGCAGCCTGTATCTCAGCACAGGAATAAGGTAGGGAAGAATTCTAAGGCTCATTTTGACTGCCTCCAGAAGTTAGATCAGATGGCAAATTGGATTTGGTGCTAGGTCTTTCCCTTTAGGTTTTACCCCAACAATGTTTTCATTAGTTTCGCTCACTCTCGAAATCAAGCATTTTACAGCAGGTTGGAGCAGCCTGTATCTCAGCACAGGAATAAGGTAGGGAAGAATTCTAAGGCTCATTTTGACTGCCTCCAGAAGTTAGATCAGATGGCAAATTGGATTTGGTGCTAGGTCTTTCCCTTTAGGTTTTACCCCAACAATGTTTTCATTAGTTTCGCTCACTCTCGAAATCAAGCATTTTACAGCAGGTTGGAGCAGCCTGTATCTCAGCACAGGAATAAGGTAGGGAAGAATTCTAAGGCTCATTTTGACTGCCTCCAGAAGTTAGATCAGATGGCAAATTGGATTTGGTGCTAGGTCTTTCCCTTTAGGTTTTACCCCAACAATGTTTTCATTAGTTTCGCTCACTCTCGAAATCAAGCATTTTACAGCAGGTTGGAGCAGCCTGTATCTCAGCACAGGAATAAGGTAGGGAAGAATTCTAAGGCTCATTTTGACTGCCTCCAGAAGTTAGATCAGATGGCAAATTGGATTTGGTGCTAGGTCTTTCCCTTTAGGTTTTACCCCAACAATGTTTTCATTAGTTTCGCTCACTCTCGAAATCAAGCATTTTACAGCAGGTTGGAGCAGCCTGTATCTCAGCACAGGAATAAGGTAGGGAAGAATTCTAAGGCTCATTTTGACTGCCTCCAGAAGTTAGATCAGATGGCAAATTGGATTTGGTGCTAGGTCTTTCCCTTTAGGTTTTACCCCAACAATGTTTTCATTAGTTTCGCTCACTCTCGAAATCAAGCATTTTACAGCAGGTTGGAGCAGCCTGTATCTCAGCACAGGAATAAGGTAGGGAAGAATTCTAAGGCTCATTTTGACTGCCTCCAGAAGTTAGATCAGATGGCAAATTGGATTTGGTGCTAGGTCTTTCCCTTTAGGTTTTACCCCAACAATGTTTTCATTAGTTTCGCTCACTCTCGAAATCAAGCATTTTACAGCAGGTTGGAGCAGCCTGTATCTCAGCACAGGAATAAGGTAGGGAAGAATTCTAAGGCTCATTTTGACTGCCTCCAGAAGTTAGATCAGATGGCAAATTGGATTTGGTGCTAGGTCTTTCCCTTTAGGTTTTACCCCAACAATGTTTTCATTAGTTTCGCTCACTCTCGAAATCAAGCATTTTACAGCAGGTTGGAGCAGCCTGTATCTCAGCACAGGAATAAGGTAGGGAAGAATTCTAAGGCTCATTTTGACTGCCTCCAGAAGTTAGATCAGATGGCAAATTGGATTTGGTGCTAGGTCTTTCCCTTTAGGTTTTACCCCAACAATGTTTTCATTAGTTTCGCTCACTCTCGAAATCAAGCATTTTACAGCAGGTTGGAGCAGCCTGTATCTCAGCACAGGAATAAGGTAGGGAAGAATTCTAAGGCTCATTTTGACTGCCTCCAGAAGTTAGATCAGATGGCAAATTGGATTTGGTGCTAGGTCTTTCCCTTTAGGTTTTACCCCAACAATGTTTTCATTAGTTTCGCTCACTCTCGAAATCAAGCATTTTACAGCAGGTTGGAGCAGCCTGTATCTCAGCACAGGAATAAGGTAGGGAAGAATTCTAAGGCTCATTTTGACTGCCTCCAGAAGTTAGATCAGATGGCAAATTGGATTTGGTGCTAGGTCTTTCCCTTTAGGTTTTACCCCAACAATGTTTTCATTAGTTTCGCTCACTCTCGAAATCAAGCATTTTACAGCAGGTTGGAGCAGCCTGTATCTCAGCACAGGAATAAGGTAGGGAAGAATTCTAAGGCTCATTTTGACTGCCTCCAGAAGTTAGATCAGATGGCAAATTGGATTTGGTGCTAGGTCTTTCCCTTTAGGTTTTACCCCAACAATGTTTTCATTAGTTTCGCTCACTCTCGAAATCAAGCATTTTACAGCAGGTTGGAGCAGCCTGTATCTCAGCACAGGAATAAGGTAGGGAAGAATTCTAAGGCTCATTTTGACTGCCTCCAGAAGTTAGATCAGATGGCAAATTGGATTTGGTGCTAGGTCTTTCCCTTTAGGTTTTACCCCAACAATGTTTTCATTAGTTTCGCTCACTCTCGAAATCAAGCATTTTACAGCAGGTTGGAGCAGCCTGTATCTCAGCACAGGAATAAGGTAGGGAAGAATTCTAAGGCTCATTTTGACTGCCTCCAGAAGTTAGATCAGATGGCAAATTGGATTTGGTGCTAGGTCTTTCCCTTTAGGTTTTACCCCAACAATGTTTTCATTAGTTTCGCTCACTCTCGAAATCAAGCATTTTACAGCAGGTTGGAGCAGCCTGTATCTCAGCACAGGAATAAGGTAGGGAAGAATTCTAAGGCTCATTTTGACTGCCTCCAGAAGTTAGATCAGATGGCAAATTGGATTTGGTGCTAGGTCTTTCCCTTTAGGTTTTACCCCAACAATGTTTTCATTAGTTTCGCTCACTCTCGAAATCAAGCATTTTACAGCAGGTTGGAGCAGCCTGTATCTCAGCACAGGAATAAGGTAGGGAAGAATTCTAAGGCTCATTTTGACTGCCTCCAGAAGTTAGATCAGATGGCAAATTGGATTTGGTGCTAGGTCTTTCCCTTTAGGTTTTACCCCAACAATGTTTTCATTAGTTTCGCTCACTCTCGAAATCAAGCATTTTACAGCAGGTTGGGAGCAGCCTGTATCTCAGCACAGGAATAAGGTAGGGAAGAATTCTAAGGCTCATTTTGACTGCCTCCAGAAGTTAGATCAGATGGCAAATTGGATTTGGTGCTAGGTCTTTCCCTTTAGGTTTTACCCCAACAATGTTTTCATTAGTTTCGCTCACTCTCGAAATCAAGCATTTTACAGCAGGTTGGAGCAGCCTGTATCTCAGCACAGGAATAAGGTAGGGAAGAATTCTAAGGCTCATTTTGACTGCCTCCAGAAGTTAGATCAGATGGCAAATTGGATTTGGTGCTAGGTCTTTCCCTTTAGGTTTTACCCCAACAATGTTTTCATTAGTTTCGCTCACTCTCGAAATCAAGCATTTTACAGCAGGTTGGAGCAGCCTGTATCTCAGCACAGGAATAAGGTAGGGAAGAATTCTAAGGCTCATTTTGACTGCCTCCAGAAGTTAGATCAGATGGCAAATTGGATTTGGTGCTAGGTCTTTCCCTTTAGGTTTTACCCCAACAATGTTTTCATTAGTTTCGCTCACTCTCGAAATCAAGCATTTTACAGCAGGTTGGAGCAGCCTGTATCTCAGCACAGGAATAAGGTAGGGAAGAATTCTAAGGCTCATTTTGACTGCCTCCAGAAGTTAGATCAGATGGCAAATTGGATTTGGTGCTAGGTCTTTCCCTTTAGGTTTTACCCCAACAATGTTTTCATTAGTTTCGCTCACTCTCGAAATCAAGCATTTTACAGCAGGTTGGAGCAGCCTGTATCTCAGCACAGGAATAAGGTAGGGAAGAATTCTAAGGCTCATTTTGACTGCCTCCAGAAGTTAGATCAGATGGCAAATTGGATTTGGTGCTAGGTCTTTCCCTTTAGGTTTTACCCCAACAATGTTTTCATTAGTTTCGCTCACTCTCGAAATCAAGCATTTTACAGCAGGTTGGAGCAGCCTGTATCTCAGCACAGGAATAAGGTAGGGAAGAATTCTAAGGATCATTTTGACTGCCTCCAGAAGTTAGATCAGATGGCAAATTGGATTTGGTGCTAGGTCTTTCCCTTTAGGTTTTACCCCAACAATGTTTTCATTAGTTTCGCTCACTCTCGAAATCAAGCATTTTACAGCAGGTTGGAGCAGCCTGTATCTCAGCACAGGAATAAGGTAGGGAAGAATTCTAAGGCTCATTTTGACTGCCTCCAGAAGTTAGATCAGATGGCAAATTGGATTTGGTGCTAGGTCTTTCCCTTTAGGTTTTACCCCAACAATGTTTTCATTAGTTTCGCTCACTCTCGAAATCAAGCATTTTACAGCAGGTTGGAGCAGCCTGTATCTCAGCACAGGAATAAGGTAGGGAAGAATTCTAAGGCTCATTTTGACTGCCTCCAGAAGTTAGATCAGATGGCAAATTGGATTTGGTGCTAGGTCTTTCCCTTTAGGTTTTACCCCAACAATGTTTTCATTAGTTTCGCTCACTCTCGAAATCAAGCATTTTACAGCAGGTTGGAGCAGCCTGTATCTCAGCACAGGAATAAGGTAGGGAAGAATTCTAAGGCTCATTTTGACTGCCTCCAGAAGTTAGATCAGATGGCAAATTGGATTTGGTGCTAGGTCTTTCCCTTTAGGTTTTACCCCAACAATGTTTTCATTAGTTTCGCTCACTCTCGAAATCAAGCATTTTACAGCAGGTTGGAGCAGCCTGTATCTCAGCACAGGAATAAGGTAGGGAAGAATTCTAAGGCTCATTTTGACTGCCTCCAGAAGTTAGATCAGATGGCAAATTGGATTTGGTGCTAGGTCTTTCCCTTTAGGTTTTACCCCAACAATGTTTTCATTAGTTTCGCTCACTCTCGAAATCAAGCATTTTACAGCAGGTTGGAGCAGCCTGTATCTCAGCACAGGAATAAGGTAGGGAAGAATTCTAAGGCTCATTTTGACTGCCTCCAGAAGTTAGATCAGATGGCAAATTGGATTTGGTGCTAGGTCTTTCCCTTTAGGTTTTACCCCAACAATGTTTTCATTAGTTTCGCTCACTCTCGAAATCAAGCATTTTACAGCAGGTTGGAGCAGCCTGTATCTCAGCACAGGAATAAGGTAGGGAAGAATTCTAAGGCTCATTTTGACTGCCTCCAGAAGTTAGATCAGATGGCAAATTGGATTTGGTGCTAGGTCTTTCCCTTTAGGTTTTACCCCAACAATGTTTTCATTAGTTTCGCTCACTCTCGAAATCAAGCATTTTACAGCAGGTTGGAGCAGCCTGTATCTCAGCACAGGAATAAGGTAGGGAAGAATTCTAAGGATCATTTTGACTGCCTCCAGAAGTTAGATCAGATGGCAAATTGGATTTGGTGCTAGGTCTTTCCCTTTAGGTTTTACCCCAACAATGTTTTCATTAGTTTCGCTCACTCTCGAAATCAAGCATTTTACAGCAGGTTGGAGCAGCCTGTATCTCAGCACAGGAATAAGGTAGGGAAGAATTCTAAGGATCATTTTGACTGCCTCCAGAAGTTAGATCAGATGGCAAATTGGATTTGGTGCTAGGTCTTTCCCTTTAGGTTTTACCCCAACAATGTTTTCATTAGTTTCGCTCACTCTCGAAATCAAGCATTTTACAGCAGGTTGGAGCAGCCTGTATCTCAGCACAGGAATAAGGTAGGGAAGAATTCTAAGGCTCATTTTGACTGCCTCCAGAAGTTAGATCAGATGGCAAATTGGATTTGGTGCTAGGTCTTTCCCTTTAGGTTTTACCCCAACAATGTTTTCATTAGTTTCGCTCACTCTCGAAATCAAGCATTTTACAGCAGGTTGGAGCAGCCTGTATCTCAGCACAGGAATAAGGTAGGGAAGAATTCTAAGGCTCATTTTGACTGCCTCCAGAAGTTAGATCAGATGGCAAATTGGATTTGGTGCTAGGTCTTTCCCTTTAGGTTTTACCCCAACAATGTTTTCATTAGTTTCGCTCACTCTCGAAATCAAGCATTTTACAGCAGGTTGGAGCAGCCTGTATCTCAGCACAGGAATAAGGTAGGGAAGAATTCTAAGGATCATTTTGACTGCCTCCAGAAGTTAGATCAGATGGCAAATTGGATTTGGTGCTAGGTCTTTCCCTTTAGGTTTTACCCCAACAATGTTTTCATTAGTTTCGCTCACTCTCGAAATCAAGCATTTTACAGCAGGTTGGAGCAGCCTGTATCTCAGCACAGGAATAAGGTAGGGAAGAATTCTAAGGCTCATTTTGACTGCCTCCAGAAGTTAGATCAGATGGCAAATTGGATTTGGTGCTAGGTCTTTCCCTTTAGGTTTTACCCCAACAATGTTTTCATTAGTTTCGCTCACTCTCGAAATCAAGCATTTTACAGCAGGTTGGAGCAGCCTGTATCTCAGCACAGGAATAAGGTAGGGAAGAATTCTAAGGATCATTTTGACTGCCTCCAGAAGTTAGATCAGATGGCAAATTGGATTTGGTGCTAGGTCTTTCCCTTTAGGTTTTACCCCAACAATGTTTTCATTAGTTTCGCTCACTCTCGAAATCAAGCATTTTACAGCAGGTTGGAGCAGCCTGTATCTCAGCACAGGAATAAGGTAGGGAAGAATTCTAAGGATCATTTTGACTGCCTCCAGAAGTTAGATCAGATGGCAAATTGGATTTGGTGCTAGGTCTTTCCCTTTAGGTTTTACCCCAACAATGTTTTCATTAGTTTCGCTCACTCTCGAAATCAAGCATTTTACAGCAGGTTGGAGCAGCCTGTATCTCAGCACAGGAATAAGGTAGGGAAGAATTCTAAGGATCATTTTGACTGCCTCCAGAAGTTAGATCAGATGGCAAATTGGATTTGGTGCTAGGTCTTTCCCTTTAGGTTTTACCCCAACAATGTTTTCATTAGTTTCGCTCACTCTCGAAATCAAGCATTTTACAGCAGGTTGGAGCAGCCTGTATCTCAGCACAGGAATAAGGTAGGGAAGAATTCTAAGGATCATTTTGACTGCCTCCAGAAGTTAGATCAGATGGCAAATTGGATTTGGTGCTAGGTCTTTCCCTTTAGGTTTTACCCCAACAATGTTTTCATTAGTTTCGCTCACTCTCGAAATCAAGCATTTTACAGCAGGTTGGAGCAGCCTGTATCTCAGCACAGGAATAAGGTAGGGAAGAATTCTAAGGCTCATTTTGACTGCCTCCAGAAGTTAGATCAGATGGCAAATTGGATTTGGTGCTAGGTCTTTCCCTTTAGGTTTTACCCCAACAATGTTTTCATTAGTTTCGCTCACTCTCGAAATCAAGCATTTTACAGCAGGTTGGAGCAGCCTGTATCTCAGCACAGGAATAAGGTAGGGAAGAATTCTAAGGCTCATTTTGACTGCCTCCAGAAGTTAGATCAGATGGCAAATTGGATTTGGTGCTAGGTCTTTCCCTTTAGGTTTTACCCCAACAATGTTTTCATTAGTTTCGCTCACTCTCGAAATCAAGCATTTTACAGCAGGTTGGAGCAGCCTGTATCTCAGCACAGGAATAAGGTAGGGAAGAATTCTAAGGATCATTTTGACTGCCTCCAGAAGTTAGATCAGATGGCAAATTGGATTTGGTGCTAGGTCTTTCCCTTTAGGTTTGACCCCAACAATGTTTTCATTAGTTTCGCTCACTCTCGAAATCAAGCATTTTACAGCAGGTTGGAGCAGCCTGTATCTCAGCACAGGAATAAGGTAGGGAAGAATTCTAAGGCTCATTTTGACTGCCTCCAGAAGTTAGATCAGATGGCAAATTGGATTTGGTGCTAGGTCTTTCCCTTTAGGTTTTACCCCAACAATGTTTTCATTAGTTTCGCTCACTCTCGAAATCAAGCATTTTACAGCAGGTTGGAGCAGCCTGTATCTCAGCACAGGAATAAGGTAGGGAAGAATTCTAAGGCTCATTTTGACTGCCTCCAGAAGTTAGATCAGATGGCAAATTGGATTTGGTGCTAGGTCTTTCCCTTTAGGTTTTACCCCAACAATGTTTTCATTAGTTTCGCTCACTCTCGAAATCAAGCATTTTACAGCAGGTTGGAGCAGCCTGTATCTCAGCACAGGAATAAGGTAGGGAAGAATTCTAAGGATCATTTTGACTGCCTCCAGAAGTTAGATCAGATGGCAAATTGGATTTGGTGCTAGGTCTTTCCCTTTAGGTTTTACCCCAACAATGTTTTCATTAGTTTCGCTCACTCTCGAAATCAAGCATTTTACAGCAGGTTGGAGCAGCCTGTATCTCAGCACAGGAATAAGGTAGGGAAGAATTCTAAGGCTCATTTTGACTGCCTCCAGAAGTTAGATCAGATGGCAAATTGGATTTGGTGCTAGGTCTTTCCCTTTAGGTTTTACCCCAACAATGTTTTCATTAGTTTCGCTCACTCTCGAAATCAAGCATTTTACAGCAGGTTGGAGCAGCCTGTATCTCAGCACAGGAATAAGGTAGGGAAGAATTCTAAGGCTCATTTTGACTGCCTCCAGAAGTTAGATCAGATGGCAAATTGGATTTGGTGCTAGGTCTTTCCCTTTAGGTTTTACCCCAACAATGTTTTCATTAGTTTCGCTCACTCTCGAAATCAAGCATTTTACAGCAGGTTGGAGCAGCCTGTATCTCAGCACAGGAATAAGGTAGGGAAGAATTCTAAGGCTCATTTTGACTGCCTCCAGAAGTTAGATCAGATGGCAAATTGGATTTGGTGCTAGGTCTTTCCCTTTAGGTTTTACCCCAACAATGTTTTCATTAGTTTCGCTCACTCTCGAAATCAAGCATTTTACAGCAGGTTGGAGCAGCCTGTATCTCAGCACAGGAATAAGGTAGGGAAGAATTCTAAGGCTCATTTTGACTGCCTCCAGAAGTTAGATCAGATGGCAAATTGGATTTGGTGCTAGGTCTTTCCCTTTAGGTTTTACCCCAACAATGTTTTCATTAGTTTCGCTCACTCTCGAAATCAAGCATTTTACAGCAGGTTGGAGCAGCCTGTATCTCAGCACAGGAATAAGGTAGGGAAGAATTCTAAGGCTCATTTTGACTGCCTCCAGAAGTTAGATCAGATGGCAAATTGGATTTGGTGCTAGGTCTTTCCCTTTAGGTTTTACCCCAACAATGTTTTCATTAGTTTCGCTCACTCTCGAAATCAAGCATTTTACAGCAGGTTGGAGCAGCCTGTATCTCAGCACAGGAATAAGGTAGGGAAGAATTCTAAGGCTCATTTTGACTGCCTCCAGAAGTTAGATCAGATGGCAAATTGGATTTGGTGCTAGGTCTTTCCCTTTAGGTTTTACCCCAACAATGTTTTCATTAGTTTCGCTCACTCTCGAAATCAAGCATTTTACAGCAGGTTGGAGCAGCCTGTATCTCAGCACAGGAATAAGGTAGGGAAGAATTCTAAGGCTCATTTTGACTGCCTCCAGAAGTTAGATCAGATGGCAAATTGGATTTGGTGCTAGGTCTTTCCCTTTAGGTTTTACCCCAACAATGTTTTCATTAGTTTCGCTCACTCTCGAAATCAAGCATTTTACAGCAGGTTGGAGCAGCCTGTATCTCAGCACAGGAATAAGGTAGGGAAGAATTCTAAGGCTCATTTTGACTGCCTCCAGAAGTTAGATCAGATGGCAAATTGGATTTGGTGCTAGGTCTTTCCCTTTAGGTTTTACCCCAACAATGTTTTCATTAGTTTCGCTCACTCTCGAAATCAAGCATTTTACAGCAGGTTGGAGCAGCCTGTATCTCAGCACAGGAATAAGGTAGGGAAGAATTCTAAGGCTCATTTTGACTGCCTCCAGAAGTTAGATCAGATGGCAAATTGGATTTGGTGCTAGGTCTTTCCCTTTAGGTTTTACCCCAACAATGTTTTCATTAGTTTCGCTCACTCTCGAAATCAAGCATTTTACAGCAGGTTGGAGCAGCCTGTATCTCAGCACAGGAATAAGGTAGGGAAGAATTCTAAGGATCATTTTGACTGCCTCCAGAAGTTAGATCAGATGGCAAATTGGATTTGGTGCTAGGTCTTTCCCTTTAGGTTTTACCCCAACAATGTTTTCATTAGTTTCGCTCACTCTCGAAATCAAGCATTTTACAGCAGGTTGGAGCAGCCTGTATCTCAGCACAGGAATAAGGTAGGGAAGAATTCTAAGGCTCATTTTGACTGCCTCCAGAAGTTAGATCAGATGGCAAATTGGATTTGGTGCTAGGTCTTTCCCTTTAGGTTTTACCCCAACAATGTTTTCATTAGTTTCGCTCACTCTCGAAATCAAGCATTTTACAGCAGGTTGGAGCAGCCTGTATCTCAGCACAGGAATAAGGTAGGGAAGAATTCTAAGGATCATTTTGACTGCCTCCAGAAGTTAGATCAGATGGCAAATTGGATTTGGTGCTAGGTCTTTCCCTTTAGGTTTTACCCCAACAATGTTTTCATTAGTTTCGCTCACTCTCGAAATCAAGCATTTTACAGCAGGTTGGAGCAGCCTGTATCTCAGCACAGGAATAAGGTAGGGAAGAATTCTAAGGCTCATTTTGACTGCCTCCAGAAGTTAGATCAGATGGCAAATTGGATTTGGTGCTAGGTCTTTCCCTTTAGGTTTTACCCCAACAATGTTTTCATTAGTTTCGCTCACTCTCGAAATCAAGCATTTTACAGCAGGTTGGAGCAGCCTGTATCTCAGCACAGGAATAAGGTAGGGAAGAATTCTAAGGCTCATTTTGACTGCCTCCAGAAGTTAGATCAGATGGCAAATTGGATTTGGTGCTAGGTCTTTCCCTTTAGGTTTTACCCCAACAATGTTTTCATTAGTTTCGCTCACTCTCGAAATCAAGCATTTTACAGCAGGTTGGAGCAGCCTGTATCTCAGCACAGGAATAAGGTAGGGAAGAATTCTAAGGCTCATTTTGACTGCCTCCAGAAGTTAGATCAGATGGCAAATTGGATTTGGTGCTAGGTCTTTCCCTTTAGGTTTTACCCCAACAATGTTTTCATTAGTTTCGCTCACTCTCGAAATCAAGCATTTTACAGCAGGTTGGAGCAGCCTGTATCTCAGCACAGGAATAAGGTAGGGAAGAATTCTAAGGATCATTTTGACTGCCTCCAGAAGTTAGATCAGATGGCAAATTGGATTTGGTGCTAGGTCTTTCCCTTTAGGTTTTACCCCAACAATGTTTTCATTAGTTTCGCTCACTCTCGAAATCAAGCATTTTACAGCAGGTTGGAGCAGCCTGTATCTCAGCACAGGAATAAGGTAGGGAAGAATTCTAAGGCTCATTTTGACTGCCTCCAGAAGTTAGATCAGATGGCAAATTGGATTTGGTGCTAGGTCTTTCCCTTTAGGTTTTACCCCAACAATGTTTTCATTAGTTTCGCTCACTCTCGAAATCAAGCATTTTACAGCAGGTTGGAGCAGCCTGTATCTCAGCACAGGAATAAGGTAGGGAAGAATTCTAAGGCTCATTTTGACTGCCTCCAGAAGTTAGATCAGATGGCAAATTGGATTTGGTGCTAGGTCTTTCCCTTTAGGTTTTACCCCAACAATGTTTTCATTAGTTTCGCTCACTCTCGAAATCAAGCATTTTACAGCAGGTTGGAGCAGCCTGTATCTCAGCACAGGAATAAGGTAGGGAAGAATTCTAAGGCTCATTTTGACTGCCTCCAGAAGTTAGATCAGATGGCAAATTGGATTTGGTGCTAGGTCTTTCCCTTTAGGTTTTACCCCAACAATGTTTTCATTAGTTTCGCTCACTCTCGAAATCAAGCATTTTACAGCAGGTTGGAGCAGCCTGTATCTCAGCACAGGAATAAGGTAGGGAAGAATTCTAAGGCTCATTTTGACTGCCTCCAGAAGTTAGATCAGATGGCAAATTGGATTTGGTGCTAGGTCTTTCCCTTTAGGTTTTACCCCAACAATGTTTTCATTAGTTTCGCTCACTCTCGAAATCAAGCATTTTACAGCAGGTTGGAGCAGCCTGTATCTCAGCACAGGAATAAGGTAGGGAAGAATTCTAAGGCTCATTTTGACTGCCTCCAGAAGTTAGATCAGATGGCAAATTGGATTTGGTGCTAGGTCTTTCCCTTTAGGTTTTACCCCAACAATGTTTTCATTAGTTTCGCTCACTCTCGAAATCAAGCATTTTACAGCAGGTTGGAGCAGCCTGTATCTCAGCACAGGAATAAGGTAGGGAAGAATTCTAAGGCTCATTTTGACTGCCTCCAGAAGTTAGATCAGATGGCAAATTGGATTTGGTGCTAGGTCTTTCCCTTTAGGTTTTACCCCAACAATGTTTTCATTAGTTTCGCTCACTCTCGAAATCAAGCATTTTACAGCAGGTTGGAGCAGCCTGTATCTCAGCACAGGAATAAGGTAGGGAAGAATTCTAAGGCTCATTTTGACTGCCTCCAGAAGTTAGATCAGATGGCAAATTGGATTTGGTGCTAGGTCTTTCCCTTTAGGTTTTACCCCAACAATGTTTTCATTAGTTTCGCTCACTCTCGAAATCAAGCATTTTACAGCAGGTTGGAGCAGCCTGTATCTCAGCACAGGAATAAGGTAGGGAAGAATTCTAAGGCTCATTTTGACTGCCTCCAGAAGTTAGATCAGATGGCAAATTGGATTTGGTGCTAGGTCTTTCCCTTTAGGTTTTACCCCAACAATGTTTTCATTAGTTTCGCTCACTCTCGAAATCAAGCATTTTACAGCAGGTTGGAGCAGCCTGTATCTCAGCACAGGAATAAGGTAGGGAAGAATTCTAAGGCTCATTTTGACTGCCTCCAGAAGTTAGATCAGATGGCAAATTGGATTTGGTGCTAGGTCTTTCCCTTTAGGTTTTACCCCAACAATGTTTTCATTAGTTTCGCTCACTCTCGAAATCAAGCATTTTACAGCAGGTTGGAGCAGCCTGTATCTCAGCACAGGAATAAGGTAGGGAAGAATTCTAAGGCTCATTTTGACTGCCTCCAGAAGTTAGATCAGATGGCAAATTGGATTTGGTGCTAGGTCTTTCCCTTTAGGTTTTACCCCAACAATGTTTTCATTAGTTTCGCTCACTCTCGAAATCAAGCATTTTACAGCAGGTTGGAGCAGCCTGTATCTCAGCACAGGAATAAGGTAGGGAAGAATTCTAAGGCTCATTTTGACTGCCTCCAGAAGTTAGATCAGATGGCAAATTGGATTTGGTGCTAGGTCTTTCCCTTTAGGTTTTACCCCAACAATGTTTTCATTAGTTTCGCTCACTCTCGAAATCAAGCATTTTACAGCAGGTTGGAGCAGCCTGTATCTCAGCACAGGAATAAGGTAGGGAAGAATTCTAAGGCTCATTTTGACTGCCTCCAGAAGTTAGATCAGATGGCAAATTGGATTTGGTGCTAGGTCTTTCCCTTTAGGTTTTACCCCAACAATGTTTTCATTAGTTTCGCTCACTCTCGAAATCAAGCATTTTACAGCAGGTTGGAGCAGCCTGTATCTCAGCACAGGAATAAGGTAGGGAAGAATTCTAAGGATCATTTTGACTGCCTCCAGAAGTTAGATCAGATGGCAAATTGGATTTGGTGCTAGGTCTTTCCCTTTAGGTTTTACCCCAACAATGTTTTCATTAGTTTCGCTCACTCTCGAAATCAAGCATTTTACAGCAGGTTGGAGCAGCCTGTATCGCAGCACAGGAATAAGGTAGGGAAGAATTCTAAGGCTCATTTTGACTGCCTCCAGAAGTTAGATCAGATGGCAAATTGGATTTGGTGCTAGGTCTTTCCCTTTAGGTTTTACCCCAACAATGTTTTCATTAGTTTCGCTCACTCTCGAAATCAAGCATTTTACAGCAGGTTGGAGCAGCCTGTATCTCAGCACAGGAATAAGGTAGGGAAGAATTCTAAGGCTCATTTTGACTGCCTCCAGAAGTTAGATCAGATGGCAAATTGGATTTGGTGCTAGGTCTTTCCCTTTAGGTTTTACCCCAACAATGTTTTCATTAGTTTCGCTCACTCTCGAAATCAAGCATTTTACAGCAGGTTGGAGCAGCCTGTATCTCAGCACAGGAATAAGGTAGGGAAGAATTCTAAGGCTCATTTTGACTGCCTCCAGAAGTTAGATCAGATGGCAAATTGGATTTGGTGCTAGGTCTTTCCCTTTAGGTTTTACCCCAACAATGTTTTCATTAGTTTCGCTCACTCTCGAAATCAAGCATTTTACAGCAGGTTGGAGCAGCCTGTATCTCAGCACAGGAATAAGGTAGGGAAGAATTCTAAGGCTCATTTTGACTGCCTCCAGAAGTTAGATCAGATGGCAAATTGGATTTGGTGCTAGGTCTTTCCCTTTAGGTTTTACCCCAACAATGTTTTCATTAGTTTCGCTCACTCTCGAAATCAAGCATTTTACAGCAGGTTGGAGCAGCCTGTATCTCAGCACAGGAATAAGGTAGGGAAGAATTCTAAGGCTCATTTTGACTGCCTCCAGAAGTTAGATCAGATGGCAAATTGGATTTGGTGCTAGGTCTTTCCCTTTAGGTTTTACCCCAACAATGTTTTCATTAGTTTCGCTCACTCTCGAAATCAAGCATTTTACAGCAGGTTGGAGCAGCCTGTATCTCAGCACAGGAATAAGGTAGGGAAGAATTCTAAGGCTCATTTTGACTGCCTCCAGAAGTTAGATCAGATGGCAAATTGGATTTGGTGCTAGGTCTTTCCCTTTAGGTTTTACCCCAACAATGTTTTCATTAGTTTCGCTCACTCTCGAAATCAAGCATTTTACAGCAGGTTGGAGCAGCCTGTATCTCAGCACAGGAATAAGGTAGGGAAGAATTCTAAGGCTCATTTTGACTGCCTCCAGAAGTTAGATCAGATGGCAAATTGGATTTGGTGCTAGGTCTTTCCCTTTAGGTTTTACCCCAACAATGTTTTCATTAGTTTCGCTCACTCTCGAAATCAAGCATTTTACAGCAGGTTGGAGCAGCCTGTATCTCAGCACAGGAATAAGGTAGGGAAGAATTCTAAGGCTCATTTTGACTGCCTCCAGAAGTTAGATCAGATGGCAAATTGGATTTGGTGCTAGGTCTTTCCCTTTAGGTTTTACCCCAACAATGTTTTCATTAGTTTCGCTCACTCTCGAAATCAAGCATTTTACAGCAGGTTGGAGCAGCCTGTATCTCAGCACAGGAATAAGGTAGGGAAGAATTCTAAGGCTCATTTTGACTGCCTCCAGAAGTTAGATCAGATGGCAAATTGGATTTGGTGCTAGGTCTTTCCCTTTAGGTTTTACCCCAACAATGTTTTCATTAGTTTCGCTCACTCTCGAAATCAAGCATTTTACAGCAGGTTGGAGCAGCCTGTATCTCAGCACAGGAATAAGGTAGGGAAGAATTCTAAGGCTCATTTTGACTGCCTCCAGAAGTTAGATCAGATGGCAAATTGGATTTGCGTGCTAGGTCTTTCCCTTTAGGTTTTACCCCAACAATGTTTTCATTAGTTTCGCTCACTCTCGAAATCAAGCATTTTACAGCAGGTTGGAGCAGCCTGTATCTCAGCACAGGAATAAGGTAGGGAAGAATTCTAAGGCTCATTTTGACTGCCTCCAGAAGTTAGATCAGATGGCAAATTGGATTTGGTGCTAGGTCTTTCCCTTTAGGTTTTACCCCAACAATGTTTTCATTAGTTTCGCTCACTCTCGAAATCAAGCATTTTACAGCAGGTTGGAGCAGCCTGTATCTCAGCACAGGAATAAGGTAGGGAAGAATTCTAAGGCTCATTTTGACTGCCTCCAGAAGTTAGATCAGATGGCAAATTGGATTTGGTGCTAGGTCTTTCCCTTTAGGTTTTACCCCAACAATGTTTTCATTAGTTTCGCTCACTCTCGAAATCAAGCATTTTACAGCAGGTTGGAGCAGCCTGTATCTCAGCACAGGAATAAGGTAGGGAAGAATTCTAAGGCTCATTTTGACTGCCTCCAGAAGTTAGATCAGATGGCAAATTGGATTTGGTGCTAGGTCTTTCCCTTTAGGTTTTACCCCAACAATGTTTTCATTAGTTTCGCTCACTCTCGAAATCAAGCATTTTACAGCAGGTTGGAGCAGCCTGTATCTCAGCACAGGAATAAGGTAGGGAAGAATTCTAAGGCTCATTTTGACTGCCTCCAGAAGTTAGATCAGATGGCAAATTGGATTTGGTGCTAGGTCTTTCCCTTTAGGTTTTACCCCAACAATGTTTTCATTAGTTTCGCTCACTCTCGAAATCAAGCATTTTACAGCAGGTTGGAGCAGCCTGTATCTCAGCACAGGAATAAGGTAGGGAAGAATTCTAAGGCTCATTTTGACTGCCTCCAGAAGTTAGATCAGATGGCAAATTGGATTTGGTGCTAGGTCTTTCCCTTTAGGTTTTACCCCAACAATGTTTTCATTAGTTTCGCTCACTCTCGAAATCAAGCATTTTACAGCAGGTTGGAGCAGCCTGTATCTCAGCACAGGAATAAGGTAGGGAAGAATTCTAAGGCTCATTTTGACTGCCTCCAGAAGTTAGATCAGATGGCAAATTGGATTTGGTGCTAGGTCTTTCCCTTTAGGTTTTACCCCAACAATGTTTTCATTAGTTTCGCTCACTCTCGAAATCAAGCATTTTACAGCAGGTTGGAGCAGCCTGTATCTCAGCACAGGAATAAGGTAGGGAAGAATTCTAAGGCTCATTTTGACTGCCTCCAGAAGTTAGATCAGATGGCAAATTGGATTTGGTGCTAGGTCTTTCCCTTTAGGTTTTACCCCAACAATGTTTTCATTAGTTTCGCTCACTCTCGAAATCAAGCATTTTACAGCAGGTTGGAGCAGCCTGTATCTCAGCACAGGAATAAGGTAGGGAAGAATTCTAAGGCTCATTTTGACTGCCTCCAGAAGTTAGATCAGATGGCAAATTGGATTTGGTGCTAGGTCTTTCCCTTTAGGTTTTACCCCAACAATGTTTTCATTAGTTTCGCTCACTCTCGAAATCAAGCATTTTACAGCAGGTTGGAGCAGCCTGTATCTCAGCACAGGAATAAGGTAGGGAAGAATTCTAAGGCTCATTTTGACTGCCTCCAGAAGTTAGATCAGATGGCAAATTGGATTTGGTGCTAGGTCTTTCCCTTTAGGTTTTACCCCAACAATGTTTTCATTAGTTTCGCTCACTCTCGAAATCAAGCATTTTACAGCAGGTTGGAGCAGCCTGTATCTCAGCACAGGAATAAGGTAGGGAAGAATTCTAAGGCTCATTTTGACTGCCTCCAGAAGTTAGATCAGATGGCAAATTGGATTTGGTGCTAGGTCTTTCCCTTTAGGTTTTACCCCAACAATGTTTTCATTAGTTTCGCTCACTCTCGAAATCAAGCATTTTACAGCAGGTTGGAGCAGCCTGTATCTCAGCACAGGAATAAGGTAGGGAAGAATTCTAAGGCTCATTTTGACTGCCTCCAGAAGTTAGATCAGATGGCAAATTGGATTTGGTGCTAGGTCTTTCCCTTTAGGTTTTACCCCAACAATGTTTTCATTAGTTTCGCTCACTCTCGAAATCAAGCATTTTACAGCAGGTTGGAGCAGCCTGTATCTCAGCACAGGAATAAGGTAGGGAAGAATTCTAAGGCTCATTTTGACTGCCTCCAGAAGTTAGATCAGATGGCAAATTGGATTTGGTGCTAGGTCTTTCCCTTTAGGTTTTA